>NC_092774.1:61007375-61035608 GCF_047496795.1 Chiloscyllium punctatum | reverse complement strand
TCGCTCTCTCGTTCTCGCGAGCTCTCTCTCTCTCTCTCGTTCTCACGAGCTCTCTCTCTCTCTCGTTCTCACGAGCTCTCTCTCTCTCTCGTTCTCACGAGCTCTCTCTCTCTCTCGTTCTCACGAGCTCTCTCTCTCTCTCGTTCTCACGAGCTCTCTCTCTCTCTCGTTCTCACGAGCTCTCTCTCTCTCTCGTTTCTCACGAGCTCTCCTCTCTCGTGTTCTCGCGACCGCTCGCTCTCTCGTTCTCGCGAGCTCACTCTCTCTCTCGTTCTCACGAGCTCTCTCTCTCTCTCGTTCTCGCGAGCTCTCCCTCTCTCGTTCTCGCGAGCTCTCTCTCTCTCTCTCGTTCTCGCGAGCTCTCTCTCGTTCCTCGCGAGCTCTCTCTCTCTCGTTCACACGAGCACTCTCGTTCTCGCGAGCCGTCTCTCTCACTCTCTCTCGTTCTCACGCGAGCCTTCCTCTCTCACTCTCTCTCGTTCTCGCGAGCCGTCTCTCTCTCTCTCTCGTTCCCGCCAGCTCTCTCTCTCTCTCTCGCTCTCGCGAGCCGTCTCTCTCTCTCTCTCGTTCTCACGAGCTCTCTCTCTCTGTTCTCACGAGCTCTCCCTCTCTCGTTCTCGCGAGCTCGCTCTCTCGTTCTCGCGAGCTCTCTCTCTCTCTCGTTCTCACGAGCTCTCTCTCTCTCTCGTTCTCGCGAGCTCTCTCTCTCTCTCGTTTCTCGCGAGCTCTCTCTCTCTCTCGTTCTCCGCGAGCTCTCTCTCTCTCTCGTTCTCGCGAGGCTCTCTCTCTCTCTCGTTCTCAGCGAGCTCTCTCTCTCTCTCGTTCACACGAGCACTCTCGTTCTCGCGAGCCGTCTCTCTCACTCTCTCATTCTCGCGAGCCTTCTCTCTCACTCTCTCGTTCTTGCGAGCCGTCTCTCTCTCTCTCTCGTTCTCACGAGCTCTCTCTCTCTCTCGTTCTCACGAGCTCTCTCTCTCTCTCGTTCTCGCGAGCTCTCTCGCTCTCGTCGTTTCTCGCGAGCTCTCTCGCTCTCTCGTTCTCGCGAGCTCTCTCGCTCTCTCGTTCTCGCGAGCTCTCTCGCTCTCTCGTTCTCGCGAGCTTCTCTCTCTCTCGTTCTCGCGAGCACTCTCGTTCTCGCGAGCCGTCTCTCTCACTCTCTCTCGTTCTCGCGAGCCGTCTCTCTCACTCTCTCTCGTTCCCGCGAGCCGTCTCTCTCTCTCTCGTTCTCGCGAGCCGTCTCTCTCTCTCTTGTTCTCGCGAGCCGTCTCTCTCTCTCTCTCGTTCTCACGAGCTCTCTCTCTCTCTCTCGTTCTCACGAGCTCTCTCTCTCGTTCTCACGAGCTCTCCCTCTCTCGTTCTCGCGAGCTCTCTCTCTCTCGTTTCTCGCGAGCTCTCTCTCTCTCTCGTTCTCGCGCAGCTCTCTCTCTCTCTCGTTCTCGCCGAGCTCTCTCTCTCTCTCGTTCACACAAGCACTCTCGTTCTCGCGAGCCGTCTCTCTCTCTCTCTCTCGTTCTCGCGAGCCGTCTCTCTCACTCCTCTCTCGTTCTCGCGAGCCGTCTCTCTCTCTCTCGTTCCCGCGAGCTGTCTCTCTCTCTCTCTCGTTCTCACGAGCTCTCTCTTCTCGTCGTTCTCACGAGCTCTCTCTCTCTCTCGTTCTCACGAGCTCTCTCTCTCTCTCTCGTTCTCACGAGCTCGCTCTCTCTCTCTTTCACACGAGCACTCTCTCGTTCACACGAGCACTCTCTCTCGTTCACACGAGCACTCTCTCTCGTTCACACGAGCACTCTCTCGTTCTCGCGAGCCGTCTCTCTCACTCTCTCTCGTTCTCACGAGCCGTCTCTCTCACTCTCTCTCGTTCTCTGCGAGCCGTCTCTCTCACTCTCTCTCGTTCCCGCGAGCCGTCTCTCTCTCTCTCGTTCTCGCGAGCACTCTCTCTCGTTCACACGAGCACGCTCTCGTTCTCGCGAGCCGTCTCTCTCTCTCCCCTCGTTCTCGTTCACCAGCTCTCTCCTCTCGTTCTCGCGAGCCGTCTCTCTCACACTCTCTCGTTCTCGCGAGCCGTCTCTCTCACTCTCTCTCGTTCTCGCGAGCCGTCTCTCTCACTCTCTCTCGTTCCCGTGAGCCGTCTCTCTCTCTCTCGTTCTCGCGAGCACTCTCTCTCGTTCACACGAGCACGCTCTCGTTCTCGCGAGCCGTCTCTCTCTCTCCCTCGTTCTCGTGCACCAGCTCTCCTCTCTCGTTCTCGCGAGCCGTCGCTCTCACTCTCTCTCGTTCTTGCGAGCCGTCTCTCTCTCTCTCTCGTTCTCGGCGAGCCGTCGCTCTCACTCTCTCTCGTTCTCGCGAGCCGTCTCTCTCTCTCTCGTTCCGCGAGCCGTCTCTCTCTCGTTCTCGCGAGCGTCTCTCTCTCTCTCTCGTTCTCACGAGCTCTCTCTCTCTCTCTCTCGTTCCCGCGAGCCGTCTCTCTCTCTCTCGTTCTGGCGAGCACTCACTCTCGTTCACCGAGCACGCTCTCGTTCTCGCGAGTCGTCTCTCTCTCTCCCTTGTTCTCGTGCACCAGCTCTCTCTCTCGTTCTCGCGAGCCGTCGCTCTCACTCTCTCTCGTTCTTGCGAGCCGTCTCTCTCTCTCTCTCGTTCTCGCGAGCCGTCGCTCTCACTCTCTCTCGTTCTCGCGAGCCGTCTCTCTCTCTCTCGTTCCCGCGAGCCATCTCTCTCTCGTTCTCGCGAGCCGTCTCTCTCTCTCTCGTTCTCACGAGCTCTCTCTCTCTCTCTCTCGTTCCCGCGAGCTCTCTCTCTCTCTCTCTCTCGTTCCCGCGAACCGTCTCTCTCTCTCTCGTTCTGGAGAGCACTCACTCTCGTTCACACGAGCACTCTCTCGTTCTCGCGAGCCGTCTCTCTCACTCTCTCTCGTTCTCGCGAGCCGTCCTCTCTCTCTCTCTCGTTCCCGCTGAGCCGTCTCTCTCTCTCTCGTCTCGCGAGCTGTCTCTCTCTCTCTCTCGTTCTCGCGAGCTCTCTCTCTCACTCGTTCCCGCGAGCTCTCTCTCTCACTCGTTCCCGCGAGCCCTCTCCCTCTCTCTCTCGTTTCTCGGCGAGCCCTCTTCCTCTCTCTCTCGTTCTCGCGAGCCGTCTCTCTCTCTCTCTCGTTCTCATCGAGCTCTCTCTCTCTCTCTCGTTCTCACGACGCTCTCTCTCTCTCTCTCTCTCGTTCTCGCGAGCCGTCTCTCTCTCTCTCTCGTTCTCACGAGCTCTCTCTCTCACTCGTTCCCGCGAGCCCTCTCCCTCTCGTTCTCGCGAGCCCTCTTCCTCTCTCTCTCGTTCTCGCGAGCCCTCTCCCTCTCTCTCTCGTTCTCGCGAGCCCTCTCCCTCTCTCCCTCGTTCTCGCCGAGCCCTCTCCCTCTCTCTCTCGTTCTCGCGAGCCCTCTCCCTCTCTCTCTCGTTCTCGCGAGCCCTCTCCCTCTCTCTCTCGTTCTCGCGAGCGCTCTCCCTCTCTCTCTCGTTCTCGCGAGCGCTCTCCCTCTCTCTCTCGTTCTCGCGAGCTCTCCCTCTCTCTCTCGTTCTCGCGAGCTCTCTCTCTCTCGTTCTCACGAGCTCTCTCTCTCGTTCTCACGAGCTCTCTCTCTCGTTCTCACGAGCTCTCTCTCTCCCTCTCTCTCTCGTTCTCGCGAGCCGTCTCTCTCTCTCTCGTTCCCGCGAGCCGTCTCTCTCTCTCTCTCGTTCCCACGAGCCGTCTCCCTCCTCTCTCCCGTTCTCGCGAGCCCTCTCCCTCTCTCTCTCGTTCTCGCGAGCTCTCTCTCTCTCTCGTTCTCGCGAAGCTCGCTCTCTCCCTCTCGTTCTCGCGAGCCCTCTCCCTCTCTCTCTCGTTTCTCGCGAGCTCTCTCCCTCTCTCTCTCGTTCTCGCGAGCACTCTCTCTCTCTCTAGTTCTCGCGAGCTCGCTCTCTCTCTCTCGTTCTCGCGAGCTCTCTCTCTCTCTCTCTCGTTCTCGCGAGCTCTCTCTCTCTCATTCTCGCGAGCCCTCTCTCGTTCTCGCGAGCTCTCTCTCTCTCTCTTGTTCTCACGAGCTCTCTCTCTCTCGATCTCGCGAGCTCTCTCTCTCTTGTTCTCACGAGCTCTCTCTCTCGTTCTCACGAGCTCTCCTCTCTCCCTCTCTCTCTCGTTCTCGCGAGCCGTCTCTATCTCTCTCGTTCCCGCGAGCCGTCTCTCTCTCTCTCTCGTTCCCGCGAGCCGTCTCCCTCTCTCTCTCGTTCTCGCGAGCCCTCTCCCTCTCTCTCTCGTTCTCGCGAGCTCTCTCTCGTTCTCATCGAGCTCGCTCTCTCCCTCTCGTTCTCGCGAGCCCTCTCCCTCTCTCTCTCGTTCTCGCGAGCTCGCTCTCTCTCTCTCGTTCTCGCGAGCTCGCTCTCTCTCTCTCGTTCTCGCGAGCTCTCTCTCTCTCTCGTTCTCGCGAGCTCTCTCTCTCTCTCTCGTTCTCGCGAGCTCTCTCTCTCTCTCTCGTTCTCGCGAGCTCTCTCTCTCTCGTTCTCGCGAGCTCTCTCTCTCCCTCTCTCGTTCTCGCGAGCTCTCTCTCTCTCTCGTTCTCACGTGCTCTCTCTCTCTCTCTCGTTCTCACGTGCTCTCTCTCTCTCTCTCGTTCTCGCGAGCTCTCTCTCTCTCTCTCGTTTCTCGCGAGCTCTCTCTCTCGTTCTCACGAGCTCTCTCTCTCCCTCTCGCTCTCGTTCTCGCGAGCCGTCTCTCTCTCTCTCTCTCGCGAGCCGTCTCTCTTTCTCTCTCGTTCTCGCGAGCCGTCTCTCTTTCTCTCTCGTTCTCGCGAGCCGTCTCTCTCTCTCTCGTCTCGTTCTCGCGAGCCGTCTCTCTCTCTCTCTCGTTCTCGCGAGCCATCTCTCTCTCTCTCTCTCCGTTCTCGCGAGCCGTCTCTCTCTCTCTCTCTCTCGTTCTCGCGAGCCGTCTCTCTCTCTCTCTCTCTCTCGTTCTCGCGAGCCGTCTCTCTCTCTCTCTCTCTCTCTCTCTTGTTCTCGCGAGCCATCTCTCTCTCTCTAGGCTCTCGTTCTCGCGAGCCGTCTCTCTCTCTCTCTCGTCTCGCGAGCCGTCTCTCTCTCTCTCATCGTTCTCACGAGCTCACTCTCTCTCTCTGTCTCGTTCTCACGAGCTCTCTCTCTCCTCTCTCTCTGTCTCGTTCTCACGAGCTCTCTCTATCTCTCTCTCTCGTTCTCACGGGCTCTCTCTCTCTCGTTCTCACGAGCTCTCTCTCTCTCTCGTTCTCACGAGCTCTCTCTCTCTCTCTCGTTCTCACGAGCTCTCTCTCTCTCTCTCTCGTTCTCACGAGCTCTCTCTCTCTCTCTCTCGTTCTCACGAGCTCTCTCTCTCTCTCTCTCGTTCTCACGAGCTCTCTCTCTCTCTCTCTCGTTCTCACGAGCTCTCTCTCTCTCTCTCATTCTCACGAGCTCTCTCTCTCTCTCGTTCTCACGAGCTCCTCTCTCTCTCTCGTTCTCACGAGCTCTCTCTCTCTCTCGTTCTCACGAGTCTCTCTCTCTCTCTCTCGTTCTCACGAGGTCTCTCTCTCTCTCTCTCGTTCTCACGAGCTCTCTCTCTCTCGTTCTCACGAGCTCTCTCTCTCTCGGTTTCACGAGCTCTCTCTCTCTCTCTCGGTTTCACGAGCTCTCTCTCTCTCGTTCTCACGAGCTCTCTCGCTCGTTCTCACGAGCTCTCTCTCTCTCTCTCTCGTTCTCCCGAGCTCTCTCTCTCTCTCTCTCGTTCTCCCGAGCTCTCTCTCTCTCGTTCTCACGAGCTCTCTCTCTCTTGTTCTCACGAGCTCTCTCTCTCGTTCTCACGAGCTCTCTCCCTCTCTCTCGTTTTCACGAGCTCTCTCTCTCGTTCTCCCGAGCTCTCTCTCTCTCGTTCTCGCGTGCCGTCTCTCTCTCTCTCTCGTTCTCGCGAGCCGTCTCTCTCTCTCTCTCGTTCTCGCGAGCCGTCTCTCTCTCCCTCTCGTTCTCGCGAGCCGTCTCTCTCTCCCTCTCGTTCTCGCGAGCCGTCTCTCTCTCCCTCTCGTTCTCGCGAGCCGTCTCTCTCTCCCTCTCGTTCTCGCGAGCCGTCTCTCTCTCCCTCTCATTCTCGCACGCCGTCTTTCTCGCTCGTTCTCGCGCGCCGTCTCTCTCTCTCTCGTTCTCGCGCGCCGTCTCTCTCTCGGTCTCGCGAACCGTTTCTCTCTCTCTCTCTCTCGGTCTCACGAGCCGTCTCTCTCTCTCTCTCTCTCTCGTTCCCGCGAGCCGTCTCTCTCTCTCTCGTTCTCGCGAGCTGTCTCTCTCTCTCTCTCGTTCTCGCGAGCTCTCTCTCTCACTCGTTCCCGCGAGCTCTCTCTCTCACTCGTTCCCGCGAGCCCTCTCCCTCTCTCTCTCGTTCTCGCGAGCCCTCTTCCTCTCTCTCTCGTTCTCGCGAGCCGTCTCTCTCTCTCTCTCGTTCTCATGAGCTCTCTCTCTCGTTCTCACGAGCTCTCTCTCTCTCTCTCTCGTTCTCGCGAGCCGTCTCTCTCTCTCTCTCGTTCTCACGAGCTCTCTCTCTCACTCGTTCCCGCGAGCCCTCTCCCTCTCTCTCTCGTTCTCGCGAGCCCTCTTCCTCTCTCTCGTTCTCGCGAGCCCTCTCCCTCTCTCTCTCGTTCTCGCGAGCCCTCTCCCTCTCTCTCTCGTTCTCGCGAGCCCTCTCCCTCTCTCTCTCGTTCTCGCGAGCCCTCTCCCTCTCTCTCTCGTTCTCGCGAGCGCTCTCCCTCTCTCTCTCGTTCTCGCGAGCTGTCCCTCTCTCTCTCGTTCTCGCGAGCTCTCTCTCTCTCGTTCTCACGAGCTCTCTCTCTCGTTCTCACGAGCTCTCTCTCTCGTTCTCACGAGCTCTCTCTCTCGTTCTCTCTCTCGTTCTCGCGAGCCGTCTCTCTCTCTCTCGTTCCCGCGAGCCGTCTCTCTCTCTCTCTCTCGTTCCCACGAGCCGTCTCCCTCTCTCTCCCGTTCTCGCGAGCCCTCTCCCTCTCTCTCCCGTTCTCGCGAGCCCTCTCTCTCTCTCTCGTTCTCGCGAGCTCGCTCTCTCCCTCTCGTTCTCGCGAGCCCTCTCCCTCTCTCTCTCGTTCTCGCGAGCTCTCTCCCTCTCTCTCTCGTTCTCGCGAGCTCTCTCCCTCTCTCTCTCGTTCTCGCGAGCTCTCTCTCTCTCTCTAGTTCTCGCGAGCTCGCTCTCTCTCTCTCGTTCTCGCGAGCTCTCTCTCTCTCTCTCGTTCTCGCGAGCTCTCTCTCTCTCATTCTCGCGAGCTCTCTCTCTCCCTCTCTCGTTCTCGCGAGCTCTCTCTCTCTCTCTTGTTCTCACGAGCTCTCTCTCTCTCGTTCTCGCGAGCTCTCTCTCTCTTGTTCTCACGAGCTCTCTCTCTCGTTCTCACGAGCTCTCTCTCTCCCTCTCTCTCTCGTTCTCGCGAGCCGTCTCTCTCTCTCTCGTTCCCGCGAGCCGTCTCTCTCTCTCTCTCGTTCCCGCGAGCCGTCTCCCTCTCTCTCTCGTTCTCGCGAGCCCTCTCCCTCTCTCTCTCGTTCTCGCGAGCTCTCTCTCGTTCTCGCGAGCTCGCTCTCTCCCTCTCGTTCTCGCGAGCCCTCTCCCTCTCTCTCTCGTTCTCGCGAGCTCGCTCTCTCTCTCTCGTTCTCGCGAGCTCGCTCTCTCTCTCTCGTTCTCGCGAGCTCTCTCTCTCTCTCGTTCTCGCGAGCTCTCTCTCTCTCTCTCGTTCTCGCGAGCTCTCTCTCTCTCTCGTTCTCGCGAGCTCTCTCTCTCTCTCTCGTTCTCGCGAGCTCTCTCTCTCTCTCGTTCTCGCGAGCTCTCTCTCTCCCTCTCTCGTTCTCGCGAGCTCTCTCTCTCTCTCGTTCTCACGTGCTCTCTCTCTCTCTCTCTCGTTCTCACGTGCTCTCTCTCTCTCTCTCGTTCTCGCGAGCTCTCTCTCTCTCTCTCGTTCTCGCGAGCTCTCTCTCTCTCTCTCGTTCTCGCGAGCTCTCTCTCTCTCGTTCTCACGAGCTCTCTCTCTCCCTCTCGCTCTCGTTCTCGCGAGCCGTCTCTCTCTCTCTCTCTCGCGAGCCGTCTCTCTTTCTCTCTCGTTCTCGCGAGCCGTCTCTCTTTCTCTCTCGTTCTCGCGAGCCGTCTCTCTCTCTCTCTCTCGTTCTCGCGAGCCGTCTCTCTCTCTCTCTCGTTCTCGCGAGCCATCTCTCTCTCTCTCTCTCGTTCTCGCGAGCCGTCTCTCTCTCTCTCTCTCTCGTTCTCGCGAGCCGTCTCTCTCTCTCTCTCTCTCGTTCTCGCGAGCCGTCTCTCTCTCTCTCTCGCTCTCTTGTTCTCGCGAGCCATCTCTCTCTCTCTCTCGTTCTCGCGAGCCGTCTCTCTCTCTCTCTCGGTCTCGCGAGCCGTCTCTCTCTCTCTCTCGTTCTCACGAGCTCACTCTCTCTCTCTCTCGTTCTCACGAGCTCTCTCTCTCTCTCTGTCTCGTTCTCACGAGCTCTCTCTATCTCTCTCTCTCGTTCTCACGGGCTCTCTCTCTCTCGTTCTCACGAGCTCTCTCTCTCTCTCGTTCTCACGAGCTCTCTCTCTCTCTCTCGTTCTCACGAGCTCTCTCTCTCTCTCTCTCGTTCTCACGAGCTCTCTCTCGTTCTCACGAGCTCTCTCTCTCTCTCTCTCGTTCTCACGAGCTCTCTCTCTCTCTCTCGTTCTCACGAGCTCTCTCTCTCTCTCTCGTTCTCACGAGCTCTCTCTCTCTCTCGTTCTCACGAGCTCTCTCTCTCGTTCTCACGAGCTCTCTCTCTCTCTCGTTCTCACGAGGTCTCTCTCTCTCTCTCTCGTTCTCACGAGCTCTCTCTCTCTCTCTCTCGTTCTCACGAGCTCTCTCTCTCTCTCTCTCGTTCTCACGAGCTCTCTCTCTCTCGTTCTCACGAGCTCTCTCTCTCTCGGTTTCACGAGCTCTCTCTCTCTCTCTCGGTTTCACGAGCTCTCTCTCTCTCGTTCTCACGAGCTCTCTCGCTCGTTCTCACGAGCTCTCTCTCTCTCTCTCTCGTTCTCCCGAGCTCTCTCTCTCTCGTTCTCACGAGCTCTCTCTCTCTCGTTCTCACGAGCTCTCTCTCTCTCGTTCTCACGAGCTCTCTCTCTCGTTCTCACGAGCTCTCTCCCTCTCTCTCGTTTTCACGAGCTCTCTCTCTCTCTCTCTCGTTCTCCCGAGCTCTCTCTCTCTCGTTCTCGCGTGCCGTCTCTCTCTCTCTCTCGTTCTCGCGAGCCGTCTCTCTCTCCCTCTCGTTCTCGCGAGCCGTCTCTCTCTCCCTCTCGTTCTCGCGAGCCGTCTCTCTCTCCCTCTCGTTCTCGCGAGCCGTCTCTCTCTCCCTCTCGTTCTCGCGAGCCGTCTCTCTCTCCCTCTCGTTCTCGCGAGCCGTCTCTCTCTCCCTCTCATTCTCGCACGCCGTCTTTCTCTCTCGTTCTCGCGCGCCGTCTCTCTCTCTCTCGTTCTCGCGCGCCGTCTCTCTCTCGGTCTCGCGAACCGTTTCTCTCTCTCTCTCTCTCGGTCTCACGAGCCGTCTCTCTCTCTCTCTCTCTCTCGTTCTCGCGCGCCGTCTCTCTCTCTCTCTCTCTCTCGTTCTCGCGCGCCATCTCTCTCTCTCTCTCTCTCTCTCTCGTTCTCGCACGCCGTCTTTCTCTCTCGTTCTCGCGCGCCGTCTCTCTCTCTCTCTCATTCTCGCACGCCGTCTCTCTCTCTCATCCTCGCGCGCCATCTCTCTCTCTCTCTCTCTTTCTCTCGTTCTCGCGCGCCGTCCCTCTCTCTCGTTCTTGCGCACCTTCTGTCTCTCTCGTTCCCTCGCGCCGTCTCTCTCTCTCTCTCATGCCCTCACACCGTGTCTCCCTCTCTCTCTCTGGATCCCTCGCGCTGTCTCTCTCTCGTTCTCGCACGCCGTCCCTCTCTCTCTCGTTCTCGCGCACTTTCTGTCTCTCTGGTTCCCTCGCGCTGTCTCTCTCTGGTTCTTGCACACCGTCTCTCTCTCTCTCCCTCGTTCTCGGGCGCCGTCTCTCCCTCTCCCTCGTTCTTGGGCACCGTCTCTCTCTCTCTCTCTCTCTCGTTCTCGCGCGCCGTCCCCCTCTCTCTCTCGTTCTCGCGGGCACTCTCTCTCGTTCACACGAGCACTCTCTCGTTCTCGCGAGCCGTCTCTCTCTCTCTCCCTCATTCTCGCGCACCGGCTCTCTCTCTCGTTCTCGCGAGCCGTCTCTCTCACTCTCTCTCGTTCTCGCGAGCCGTCTCTCTCTCTCTCTCGTTCCCGCGAGCTGTCTCTCTCTCTCTCGTTCTCGCGAGCACTCTCTCTCGTTCACACGAGCACTCTCTCGTTCTCGCGAGCCGTCTCTCTCTCTCTCCCTCATTCTCGCGCACCTGCTCTCTCTCTCATTCTCGCGAGCCGTCTCTCTCACTCTCTCTCGTTCTCGCGAGCCGTCTCTCTCTCTCGTTCCCGCGAGCCGTCTCTCTCTCTCTCGTTCCCGCGAGCCGTCTCTCTCTCTCTCTCGTTCCCGCGAGCCCTCTCTCTCTCTCTCTCGTTCCCGCGAGCCCTCTCTCTCTCTCTCTCGTTCTCACGAGCTCTCTCTCTCTCTCTCTCGTTCTCACGAGCTCTCTCTCTCTCGTTCTCACGAGCTCTCTCTCTCTCTCGTTCTCACGAGCTCTCTCTCTCTCTCTCGTTCTCACGAGCTCTCTCTCTCTCTCTCGTTCTCACGAGCTCTCTCTCTCTCTCTCGTTCTCACGAGCTCTCTCTCTCTCTCTCGTTCTCACGAGCTCTCTCTCTCTCTCATTCTCACGAGCTCTCTCTCTCTCTCATTCTCACGAGCTCTCTCTCTCTCTCTCTCTCGTTCTCACGAGCTCTCCCTCTCTCGTTCTCGCGAGCTCGCTCTCTCGTTCTCGCGAGCTCTCTCTCTCTCTCGTTCTCGCGAGCTCTCTCTCTCTCTCGTTCTCGCGAGCTCTCTCTCTCTCTCGTTCTCGCGAGCTCTCTCTCTCTCTCGTTCTCACGAGCTCTCTCTCTCTCTCGTTCTCACGAGCTCTCTCTCTCTCGTTCTCACGAGCTCTCTCTCTCTCTCGTTCTCACGAGCTCTCTCTCTCTCTCGTTCTCACGAGCTCTCTCTCTCTCTCGTTCTCACGAGCTCTCCCTCTCTCGTTCTCGCGAGCTCTCTCTCTCTCTCGTTCTCACGAGCTCTCTCTCTCTCTCGTTCTCGCGAGCTCTCTCTCTCTCTCGTTCTCGCGAGCTCTCTCTCTCTCTCTCGTTCTCGCGAGCTCTCTCTCGTTCTCGCGAGCTCTCTCTCTCTCTCGTTCACACGAGCACTCTCGTTCTCGCGAGCCTTCTCTCTCACTCTCTCTCGTTCTCGCGAGCCGTCTCTCTCTCTCTCTCGTTCCCGCCAGCTCTCTCTCTCTCTCTCGCTCTCGCGAGCTGTCTCTCTCTCTCTCTCGTTCTCACGAGCTCTTTCTCTCTCTCTCGTTCTCACGAGCTCTCCCTCTCTCGTTCTCGCGAGCTCGCTCTCTCGTTCTCGCGAGCTCTCTCTCTCTCTCGTTCTCGCGAGCTCTCTCTCTCTCTCGTTCTCGCGAGCTCTCTCTCTCTCTCGTTCTCGCGAGCTCTCTCTCTCTCGTTCACACGAGCACTCTCGTTCTCGCGAGCCGTCTCTCTCACTCTCTCTCATTCTCGCGAGCCTTCTCTCTCACTCTCTCGTTCTTGCGAGCCGTCTCTCTCTCTCTCTCGTTCTCACGAGCTCTCTCTCTCTCTCTCTCGTTCTCACGAGCTCTCTCTCTCTCTCGTTCTCGCGAGCTCTCTCGCTCTCTCGTTCTCGCGAGCTCTCTCGCTCTCTCGTTCTCGCGAGCTCTCTCGCTCTCTCGTTCTCGCGAGCTCTCTCGCTCTCTCGTTCTCGCGAGCACTCTCGTTCTCGCGAGCCGTCTCTCTCACTCTCTCTCGTTCTCGCGAGCCGTCTCTCTCACTCTCTCTCGTTCCCGCGAGCCGTCTCTCTCTCTCTCGTTCTCGCGAGCCGTCTCTCTCTCTCTCGTTCTCGCGAGCCGTCTCTCTCTCTCTCTCGTTCTCACGAGCTCTCTCTCTCTCTCTCGTTCTCACGAGCTCTCTCTCTCGTTCTCACGGGCTCTCAGCTCGCTCTCTCGTTCACACGAGCACTCTCTCGTTCACACGAGCACTCTCTCTCGTTCACACGAGCACTCTCTCTCGTTCTCGCGAGCCGTCTCTCTCACTCTCTCTCGTTCTCACGAGCCGTCTCTCTCACTCTCTCTCGTTCTCGCGAGCCGTCTCTCTCACTCTCTCTCGTTCCCGCGAGCCGTCTCTCTCTCTCTCGTTCTCGCGAGCACTCTCTCTCGTTCACACGAGCACGCTCTCGTTCTCGCGAGCCGTCTCTCTCTCTCCCTCGTTCTCGTGCATCAGCTCTCTCTCTCGTTCTCGCGAGCCGTCTCTCTCACACTCTCTCGTTCTCGCGAGCCGTCTCTCTCACTCTCTCTCGGTCTCGCGAGCCGTCTCTCTCACTCTCTCTCGTTCCCGTGAGCCGTCTCTCTCTCTCTCGTTCTCGCGAGCACTCTCTCTCGTTCACACGAGCACGCTCTCGTTCTCGCGAGCCGTCTCTCTCTCTCCCTCGTTCTCGTGCACCAGCTCTCTCTCTCGTTCTCGCGAGCCGTCGCTCTCACTCTCTCTCGTTCTTGCGAGCCGTCTCTCTCTCTCTCTCGTTCTCGCGAGCCGTCGCTCTCACTCTCTCTCGTTCTCGCGAGCCGTCTCTCTCTCTCTCGTTCCCGTGAGCCGTCTCTCTCTCGTTCTCGCGAGCCGTCTCTCTCTCTCTCTCGTTCTCACGAGCTCTCTCTCTCTCTCTCTCGTTCCCGCGAGCCGTCTCTCTCTCTCTCGTTCTGGCGAGCACTCACTCTCGTTCACACGAGCACGCTCTCGTTCTCGCGAGCCGTCTCTCTCTCTCCCTCGTTCTCGTGCACCAGCTCTCTCTCTCGTTCTCGCGAGCCGTCGCTCTCACTCTCTCTCGTTCTTGCGAGCCGTCTCTCTCTCTCTCTCGTTCTCGCGAGCCGTCGCTCTCACTCTCTCTCGTTCTCGCGAGCCGTCTCTCTCTCTCTCGTTCCCGCGAGCCGTCTCTCTCTCGTTCTCACGAGCTCTCTCTCTCTCTCTCTCGTTCCCGCGAGCCGTCTCTCTCTCTCTCGTTCTGGCGAGCACTCACTCTCGTTCACACGAGCACTCTCTCGTTCTCGCGAGCCGTCTCTCTCACTCTCTCTCGTTCTCGCGAGCCGTCTCTCTCTCTCTCTCTCGTTCCCGCGAGCCGTCTCTCTCTCTCTCGTTCTCGCGAGCTGTCTCTCTCTCTCTCTCGTTCTCGCGAGCTCTCTCTCTCACTCGTTCCCGCGAGCTCTCTCTCTCACTCGTTCCCGCGAGCCCTCTCCCTCTCTCTCTCGTTCTCGCGAGCCCTCTTCCTCTCTCTCTCGTTCTCGCGAGCCCTCTCCCTCTCTCTCTCGTTCTCGCGAGCCCTCTCCCTCTCTCTCTCGTTCTCGCGAGCCCTCTCCCTCTCTCTCTCGTTCTCGCGAGCGCTCTCCCTCTCTCTCTCGTTCTCGCGAGCGCTCTCCCTCTCTCTCTCGTTCTCGCGAGCGCTCTCCCTCTCTCTCTCGTTCTCGCGAGCTCTCTCTCTCTCGTTCTCACGAGCTCTCTCTCTCTCGTTCTCACGAGCTCTCTCTCTCGTTCTCACGAGCTCTCTCTCTCCCTCTCTCTCTCGTTCTCGCGAGCCGTCTCTCTCTCTCTCGTTCCCGCGAGCCGTCTCTCTCTCTCTCTCGTTCTCACGAGCCGTCTCCCTCTCTCTCTCGTTCTCGCGAGCCCTCTCCCTCTCTCTCTCGTTCTCGCGAGCTCTCTCTCTCTCTCGTTCTCGCGAGCTCGCTCTCTCCCTCTCGTTCTCGCGAGCCCTCTCCCTCTCTCTCTCGTTCTCGCGACCTCTCTCTCTCTCTCTAGTTCTCGCGAGCTCGCTCTCTCTCTCTCGTTCTCGCGAGCTCTCTCTCTCTCTCTCGTTCTCGCGAGCTCTCTCTCTCTCATTCTCGCGAGCTCTCTCTCCCTCTCTCGTTCTCGCGAGCTCTCTCTCTCTCTCTTGTTCTCACGAGCTCTCTCTCTCTCGTTCTCGCGAGCTCTCTCTCTCTCGTTCTCGCGAGCTCTCTCTCTCTCGTTCTCGCGAGCTCTCTCTCGTTCTCACGAGCTCTCTCTCTCCCTCTCTCTCTCGTTCTCGCGAGCCGTCTCTCTCTCTCTCGTTCCCGCGAGCCGTCTCTCTCTCTCTCTCTCGTTCCCGCGAGCCGTCTCCCTCTCTCTCTCGTTCTCGCGAGCCCTCTCCCTCTCTCTCTCGTTCTCGCGAGCTCTCTCTCGTTCTCGCGAGCTCGCTCTCTCCCTCTCGTTCTCGCGAGCCCTCTCCCTCTCTCTCTCGTTCTCGCGAGCTCGCTCTCTCTCTCTCTCTCGTTCTCGCGAGCTCGCTCTCTCTCTCTCGTTCTCGCGAGCTCTCTCTCTCTCGTTCTCGCGAGCTCTCTCTCTCTCGTTCTCGCGAGCTCTCTCTCACCCTCTCTCGTTCTCGCGAGCTCTCTCTCTCTCTCGTTCTCACGTGCTCTCTCTCTCTCTCTCTCGTTCTCACGTGCTCTCTCTCTCTCTCTCGTTCTCGCGAGCTCTCTCTCTCTCTCGTTCTCGCGAGCTCTCTCTCTCGTTCTCACGAGCTCTCTCTCTCCCTCTCGCTCTCGTTCTCGCGAGCCGTCTCTCTCTCTCGTTCCCGCGAGCCGTCTCTCTCTCTCTCTCGTTCCCGCGAGCCGTCTCTCTTTCTCTCTCGTTCTCGCGAGCCGTCTCTCCCTCTCTCTCTCGTTCTCGCGAGCTCTCTCTCTCCCTCTCTCGTTCTCGCGAGCTCTCTCTCTCCCTCTCTCGTTCTCGCGAGCTCTCTCTCTCTCTCTCTCTCGTTCTCGCGAGCTCTCTCTCTCTCTCTCGTTCTCACGAGCTCTCTCTCTCTCGTTCTCACGAGCTCTCTCTCTCTCTCTCGTTCTCACGAGCTCTCTCTCTCTCTCTCGTTCTCACGAGCTCTCTCTCTCTCGTTCTCACGAGCTCTCTCTCTCTCGTTCTCACGAGCTCTCTCTCTCTCTCTCTCTCGTTCTCACGAGCTCTCTCTCTCCCTCTCTCGTTCTCGCGAGCTCTCTCTCTCTCTCGTTCTCGCGAGCTCTCTCTCTCTCTCTCTCTCGTTCTCGCGAGCTCTCTCTCTCTCTCTCTCTCGTTCTCGCGAGCTCTCTCTCTCTCGTTCTCGCGAGCTCTCTCTCTCTCTCTCGTTCTCGCGAGCTCTCTCTCTCTCTCTCGTTCTCGCGAGCTCTCTCTCTCTCTCTCGTTCTCGCGAGCTCTCTCTCTCTCTCTCGTTCTCGCGAGCTCTCTCTCTCGTTCTCACGAGCTCTCTCTCTCGTTCTCACGAGCTCTCTCTCTCTCGTTCTCACGAGCTCTCTCTCTCTCGTTCTCACGAGCTCTCTCTCTCTCGTTCTCACGAGCTCTCTCTCTCTCTCGTTCTCACGAGCTCTCTCTCTCTCGTTCTCACGAGCTCTCTCTCTCTCGTTCTCACGAGCTCTCTCTCTCTCTCTCGTTCTCACGAGCTCTCTCTCTCTCGTTCTCACGAGCTCTCTCTCTCTCGTTCTCACGAGCTCTCTCTCTCTCTTTCTCACGAGCTCTCTCTCTCTCTTTCTCACGAGCTCTCTCTCTCGTTCTCACGAGCTCTCTCTCTCTCTCTCGTTCTCACGAGCTCTCTCTCTCTCTCTCGTTCTCACGAGCTCTCTCTCTCTCTCTCGTTCTCACGAGCTCTCTCTCTCTCTCTCGTTCTCACGAGCTCTCTCTCTCTCTCTCGTTCTCACGAGCTCTCTCTCTCTCTCTCTCTCTCGTTCTCACGAGCTCTCTCTCTCTCTCTCGTTCTCACGAGCTCTCTCTCTCTCTCTCTCTCTCGTTCTCACGAGCTCTCTCTCTCTCTCTCGTTCTCACGAGCTCTCTCTCTCTCTCTCGTTCTAACGAGCTCTCTCTCTCTCTCTCGTTCTCACGAGCTCTCTCTCTCTCTCTCGTTCTCACGAGCTCTCTCTCTCTCTCTCGTTCTCACGAGCTCTCTCTCTCTCTCTCGTTCTCACGAGCTCTCTCTCTCGTTCTCACGAGCTCTCTCTCTCGTTCTCACGAGCTCTCTCTCTCTCGTTCTCACGAGCTCTCTCTCTCTCTCTCGTTCTCACGAGCTCTCTCTCTCTCTCTCTCGTTCTCACGAGCTCTCTCTCTCTCTCTCGTTCTCACGAGCTCTCTCTCTCTCTCTCGTTCTCACGAGCTCTCTCTCTCTCGTTCTCACGAGCTCTCTCTCGCTCTCTCTCGTTCTCACGAGCTCTCTCTCGTTCTCACGAGCTCTCTCTCTCTCTCTCGTTCTCACGAGCTCTCTCTCTCTCTCTCGTTCTCGCGCGCCGTCTCTCTTGTTTTCGTGCGATCTCGCTCCCTCTCTCGTTCTCGCGCGCCTTCTCTCTGTCCCTCTCTCGTTCCCTCGCACAGTGTCTCTCTCTCTCGTTGCCTCACGCCATCTCTTTCTCGCGCGCCGTCTCTCCCCCACTCATTCTCGCGCGCCGTCTCTCTTTCTCTCTCTCTCCCTCTCTTGTTCTCGCAAGCCGTCTCTCTCTCTCTCTCGTTCTCGCGAGCCGTCTCTCTCTCTCTCTCGTTCTCGCGAGTCGTCTCTCTCTCTCTCTCTCGTTCTCGCGAGCCGTCTCTCTCTCTCTCTCTCGTTCTCGCGAGCCGTCTCTCTCTCTCTCGCGCGCCGTCTCTCTCTCTCTCGTTCTCGCGCGCCATCTCTCTCTCGTTCTCGCATGCCGACTCTCTCTCTCTCTCTCTCTCGTTCTCGCATGCCGACTCTCTCTCTCGTTCTCGTGAGCAGTCTCTCTCTCTCTCTCTCGTTCTCGCGAGCTCTCTCTCTCTCTCTAGTTCTCGCGAGCTCGCTCTCTCTCTCTCGTTCTCGCGAGCTCTCTCTCTCTCGTTCTCGCGAGCTCTCTCTCTCTCATTCTCGCGAGCTCTCTCTCTCCCTCTCTCGTTCTCGCGAGCTCTCTCTCTCTTGTTCTCACGAGCTCTCTCTCTCTCGTTCTCGCGAGCTCTCTCTCTCTCGTTCTCACGAGCTCTCTCTCTCCCTCTCTCTCTCGTTCTCGTGAGCCGTCTCTCTCTCTCTCGTTCCCGCGAGCCGTCTCTCTCTCTCTCTCGTTCCCGCGAGCCGTCTTCCTCTCTCTCTCGTTCTCGCGAGCCCTCTCCCTCTCTCTCTCGTTCTCGCGAGCTCTCTCTCTCTCTCTCGTTCTCGCGAGCTCGCTCTCTCTCTCTCGTTCTCGCGAGCTCGCTCTCTCCCTCTCGTTCTCGCGAGCCCTCTCCCTCTCTCTCTCGTTCTCGCGAGCTCGCTCTCTCTCTCTCGTTCTCGCGAGCTCGCTCTCTCTCTCTCGTTCTCACGAGCTCTCTCTCTCTCTCTCGTTCTCACGAGCTCTCTCTCTCTCGTTCTCACGAGCTCTCTCTCTCTCTCTCTCGTTCTCACGAGCTCTCTCTCTCTCTCGTTCTCGCACGCCGACACTCTCTCTCTCTCTCTCTCTCTCTCTCTCCTTGACCCCCACTCGTTCTCGCGAGCCGTCTCTCCCTCTCTCGTTCTCATGCAGACTCTCTCGTTCTCGCGTGCCGCCTCTCTCTCTCTCTCTCTCTCTCGTTCTCGCGCGCCGTCTCTCTTGTTTTCGTGCGATCTCGCTCCCTCTCTCGTTCTCGCGCGCCTTCTCTCTGTCCCTCTCTCGTTCCCTCGCACAGTGTCTCTCTCTCTCGTTGCCTCACGCCATCTCTTTCTCGCGCGCCGTCTCTCCCCCACTCATTCTCGCGCGCCGTCTCTCTTTCTCTCTCTCTCCCTCTCTCGTTCTCGCAAGCCGTCTCTCTCTCTCTCTCGTTCTCGCGAGCCGTCTCTCTCTCTCTCTCGTTCTCGCGAGCCGTCTCTCTCTCTCTCGTTCTCGCGAGCCGTCTCTCTCTCTCTCTCTCGTTCTCGCGAGCCGTTTCTCTCTCTCGCGCGCCGTCTCTCTCTCTCTCTCTCGTTCTCGCGCGCCATCTCTCTCTCGTTCTCGCATGCCGACTCTCTCTCTCGTTCTCGTGAGCAGTCTCTCTCTCTCTCTCTCATACGCCGTCTCTCCCTCTCTCGTTCTCGCGAGCCGTCATTCTCTCTCTCGTTCTCGCGAGTCGTCTCTCTCTCTCTCTCGTTCTCGCGAGCCGTCTCTCTCTCTCTCTCGTTCTCGCGAGCCGTCTCTCTCTCTCTCTCATTCTCGCGAGCAGTCTCTCTCTCGTTCTCGCGAGCCGTCTCTCTCTCTCTCTCTCTCTCGTTCTCGCGAGCCGTCTCTCTCTCTCTCTCTCGTTCTCGCGAGCCCTCTCTCTCTCTCTCTCGTTCTCGCGAGCCGTCTCTCTCTTTCTCTCTCTCGTTCTCGCGAGCCGTCTCTCTCTCTCTCTCGTTCTCGCGAGCCGTCTCTCTCTCTCTCTCTCGTTCTCGCAAGCCGTCTCTCTCTCTCTCTCTCGTTCTCGCGAGCCGTCTCTCTCTCTCTCTCTCGTTCTCGCGAGCCGTTTCTCTCTCTCGCGCGCCGTCTCTCTCTCTCTCTCTCTCTCTCGTTCTCGCGCGCCATCTCTCTCTCGTTCTCGCATGCCGACTCTCTCTCTCGTTCTCGTGAGCAGTCTCTCTCTCTCTCTCTCATACGCCGTCTCTCCCTCTCTCGTTCTCGCGAGCCGTCTCTCTCTCTCTCTCATTCTCGCGAGCCGTCTCTCTCTCGTTCTCGCGAGCCGTCTCTCTCTCTCTCTCTCTCTCGTTCTCGCGAGCCGTCTCTCTCTCTCTCTCTCGTTCTCGCGAGCCCTCTCTCTCTCTCTCTCGTTCTCGCGAGCCGTCTCTCTCTTTCTCTCTCTCGTTCTCGCGAGCCGTCTCTCTCTCTCTCTCGTTCTCGCGAGCCGTCTCTCTCTCTCTCTCTCGTTCTCGCGAGCCGTCTCTCTCTCTCTCTCTCTCTCTCGTTCTCGCGAGCCGTCTCACTCTCTCTCTCTCTCGTTCTCGCGAGCCGTCTCTCTCTCTCTCTCTCGTTCTCGCGAGCCGTCTCTCTCTCTCTCTCGTTCTAGCGCGCCGTCTCTCTCGCTCTCGCGAGTCGTCTCTCTCTCTCTCGTTCTCGTGAGCCGTCTCTCTGTCTCTCTCTCTCGTTCTCGCGAGCCGTCTCTCTCTCTCTCGTTCTCGCGAGCCGTCTCTCTCTCTCTCTCTCGTTCTCGCGAGCCGTCTCTCTCTCTCTCTCTCTCGTTCTCGTGAGCCGTCTCTCTCTCTCTCTCTCTCTCTCGTTCTCGCGAGCCGTCACTCTCTCTCTCTCGTTCTCATGAGTCATCTCTCTCTCTCTCGTTCTCGCGAGCCGTCTCTCTGTCTCTCTCTCGTTCTCGCGAGCCGTCTCTCTGTCTCTCTCTCTCTCTCTCGTTCTCACGAGTCGTCTCTCTCTCTCTCGTTCTCGCGAGCCGTCTCTCTGTCTCTCTCTCTCTCTCTCGTTCTCACGAGTCGTCTCTCTCTCTCTCGTTCTCGCGAGCCGTCACTCTCTCTCTCTCGTTCTCGCGAGCCGTCACTCTCTCTCTCTCGTTCTCGCGAGCCGTCACTCTCTCTCTCTCTCGTTCTCGTACGCCGTCTCTCCCTCTCTCTCTCGTTCTCGCGAGCCGTCTCTCCCTCTCTTGTTCTCGCAAGCCGTCACACTCACTCTCTCTCGTTCTCGCAAGCCGTCACACTCTCTCTCTCTCGTTCTCGCGAGCCGTCTCTCCCTCTCGTTCTCGCGAGTCGTCTCTCCCTCTCGTTCTCGCGAGTCGTCTCTCTCGTTCTCGCGAGCCGTCACTCTCTCTCTCGTTCTCGCGAGCCGTCACTCTCTCTCTCGTTCTCGCGAGCCGTCACTCTCTCTCTCGTTCTCGCGAGCCGTCTCTCTCTCGTTCTCGCGAGCCGTCTCTCTCTCGTTCTCGCGAGCCGTCTCTCTCTCGTTCTCGCGAGCCGTCTCTCTCTCGTTCTCGCGAGCCGTCTCTCTCTCGTTCTCGCGAGCCGTCTCTCTCTCGTTCTCGCGAGCCGTCACTCTCTCTCTCTCTCTCGTTCTCGCGAGCCGTCACTCTCTCTCTCTCTCTCGTTCTCGCGAGCCGTCACTCTCTCTCTCGTGCTCGCGAGCCGTCACTCTCTCTCTCGTGCTCGCGAGCCGTCACTCTCTCTCTCTCTCGTTCTCGCGAGCCGTCACTCTCTCTCTCTCTCTCGTTCTCGCGAGCCGTCACTCTCTCTCTCTCTCTCTCTCGTTCTCGCGAGCCGTCACTCTCTCTCTCTCTCGTTCTCGCGAGCCGTCACTCTCTCTCTCTCTCTCGTTCTCGCGAGCCGTCACTCTCTCTCTCTCTCTCGTTCTCGCGAGCCGTCACTCTCTCTCTCTCTCTCGTTCTCGCGAGCCGTCACTCACTCTCTCTCTCTCGTTCTCGCGAGTCGTCACTCTCTCTCTCTCGTTCTCGTGAGCCGTCTCTCTCTCTCTCTCTCTCTCTCTCTCTCGTTCTCGTACGCCATCTCTCCCTCTCTCGTTCTCGTGCGCAGTCTCTCTCTCTCTCTCTCTCTCTCGTTCTCGCGCGCCATCTCTCCCTCTCGTTCTCGCAAGCCGTCTCTCCCTCTCTTGTTCTCGCAAGCCGTCACTCTCTCTCTCTCGCTCACGCGAGCCGTCTCTCCCTCTCTTGTTCTCGCAAGCCGTCTCTCTCTCTCTCTCGTTCTCGCGAGTCGTCTCTCTCTCTCTCTCGCTCTCTCGTTCTCGCGAGCCGTCTCTCTCTCTCTCTCTCGTTCTCGCGAGCTGTCTCTCTCTCTCGCGCGCCGTCTCTCTCTCTCTCTCGTTCTCGCATGCCGACTCTCTCTCGTTCTCGTGAGCAGTCTCTCTCTCTCTCTCTCTCTCGTTCTCGTACGCCGTCTCTCCCTCTCTCATTCTCGCGCGCCATCTCTCTCTCTCGATCTCGCAAGCCGTCATTCTCTCTCTCGTTCTCGCGAGTCGTCTCTCTCTCTCTCGTTCTCGCGAGCCCTCTCTCTCTCTCTCGTTCTCGCGAGCCGTCTCTCTCTCTCTCTCGTTCTCGCGAGTCGTCTCTCTCTCGTTCTCGCGAGCCCTCTCTCTCTCTCTCGTTCTCGCGAGCCGTCTCTCTCTCTTTCTCTCGTTCTCGCGAGCCGTCTCTCTCTCTCTCTCTCTCGTTCTCGCGAGCCGTCTCTCTCTCTCTCTCGTTCTCGCGAGCTGTCTCTCTCTCTCGCGCGCCGTCTCTCTCTCTCTCTCTCGTTCTCGCATGCCGACTCTCTCTCTCGTTCTCGTGAGCAGTCTCTCTCTCTCTCTCTCTCTCGTTCTCGTACGCCGTCTCTCCCTCTCTCATTCTCGCGCGCCATCTCTCTCTCTCGATCTCGCAAGCCGTCATTCTCTCTCTCGTTCTCGCGAGTCGTCTCTCTCTCTCTCGTTCTCGCGAGCCCTCTCTCTCTCTCTCTCTCGTTCTCGCGAGCCGTCTCTCTCTCTCTCTCGTTCTCGCGAGTCGTCTCTCTCTCTCGTTCTCGCGAGCCCTCTCTCTCTCTCTCGTTCTCGCGAGCCGTCTCTCTCTCTTTCTCTCGTTCTCGCGAGCCGTCTCTCTCTCTCTCTCTCGTTCTCGCGAGCCGTCTCTCTCTCTCTCTCTCTCGTTCTCGCGAGCCGTCTCTCTCTCTCTCTCGTTCTCGCGAGCTGTCTCTCTCTCTCGCGCGCCGTCTCTCTCTCTCTCGTTCTCGCATGCCGACTCTCTCTCTCTCTCTCGTTCTCGCATGCCGACTCTCTCTCTCGTTCTCGTGAGCAGTCTCTCTCTCTCTCTCTCTCTCGTTCTCGTACGCCGTCTCTCCCTCTCTCATTCTCGCGCGCCATCTCTCTCTCTCGATCTCGCAAGCCGTCATTCTCTCTCTCGTTCTCGCGAGTCGTCTCTCTCTCTCTCGTTCTCGCGAGCCCTCTCTCTCTCTCTCTCGTTCTCGCGAGCCGTCTCTCTCTCTCTCTCGTTCTCGCGAGTCGTCTCTCTCTCTCGTTCTCGCGAGCCGTCTCTCTCTCTCTCGTTCTCGCGAGCCGTCTCTCTCTCTTTCTCTCGTTCTCGCGAGCCGTCTCTCTCTCTCTCGTTCTCGCGAGCCGTCTCTCTCTCTCTCTCTCTCGTTCTCGCGAGCCGTCTCTCTCTCTCTCTCGTTCTCGCGAGCCGTCTCTCTCTCTCTCTCTCTCTCTCTCTCTCGTTCTCGCGAGCCGTCTCTCTCTCTCTCTCTCTCTCTCTCTCTCGTTCTCGCGAGCCGTCTCTCTCTCTCTCTCTCTCGTTCTCGCGAGCCGTCTCACTCTCTCTCTCTCGTTCTCGCGAGCCGTCTCTCTCTCTCTCTCGTTCTCGCGAGCCGTCTCTCTCTCTCTCTCTCTCTCTCTCGTTCTCGCGCGCCGTCTCTCTCGCTCTCTCGTTCTCGCGAGTCGTCTCTCTCTCTCTCGTTCTCGCGAGCCGTCTCTCTGTCTCTCTCTCTCGTTCTCGCGAGCCGTCTCTCTCTCTCTCTCTCTCTCTCGTTCTCGCGAGCCGTCTCTCTCTCTCTCTCGTTCTCGCGAGCCGTCTCTCTCTCTCTCTCTCTCTCTCGTTCTCGCGAGCCGTCTCTCTGTCTCTCTCTCTCGTTCTCGCGAGCCGTCTCTCTGTCTCTCTCTCTCTCGTTCTCGCGAGTCGTCTCCCTCTCTCTCGTTCTCGCGAGCCGTCACTCTCTCTCTCTCGTTCTCGCGAGCCGTCACTCTCTCTCTCTCGTTCTCGTGAGCCGTCTCTCTCTCTCTCTCTCTCGTTCTCGTACGCCGTCTCTCCCCATCTCGTTCTCGCGTGCAGTCTTTCTCTCTCTCGTTCTCGCGCGCCGTCTCTCCCTCTCGTTCTCGCGAGCCGTCTCTCCCTCTCTTGTTCTCGCAAGCCGTCACTCTCTCTCTCTCGTTCTCGCGAGCCGTCTCTCCCTCTCGTTCTCGCGAGTCGTCTCTCTCGTTCTCGCGAGCCGTCTCTCTCTCTCCCTCTCTCTCGTTCTCGCGAGCCGTCACTCTCTCGCTCGTTCTCGCGAGCCGTCTCTCTCTCGTTCTCGCGAGCCGTCTCTCTCTCGTTCTCGCGAGCCGTCTCTCTCTCTCTCACTATCTCGTTCTCGCGAGCCGTCTCTCTCTCTCTCTCTCGTTCTCGCGAGTCGTCTCTCTCTCTCTCTCGTTCTCGCGAGTCGTCTCTCTCTCTCTCTCGTTCTCGCGAGCTGTCTCTCTCTCTCTCTCTCTCTCTCGTTCTCGCGAGCCGTCTCTCTCTCTCTCTCTCTCGTTCTCGCGAGCCGTCTCTCTCTCTCTATCTCGTTCTCGCGAGCCGTCTCTCTCTCTCTCTCTCGTTCTCGCGAGTCGTCTCTCTCTCTCTCTCGTTCTCGCGAGTCGTCTCTCTCTCTCTCTCGTTCTCGCGAGTCGTCTCTCTCTCTCTCTCGTTCTCGCGAACCGTCTCTCTCTCTCTCGTTCTCGCGAGTCGTCTCTCTCTCTCTCGTTCTCGCGAGCCGTCTCTCTCTCTTTGTTCTCGCGAGTCGTCTCTCTCTCTCTCTCTCTCTCTCTCTCGTTCTAGCGAGCCGTCTCTCTCTCTTTGTTCTCGCGAGTCGTCTCTCTCTCTCTCTCGTTCTCGCGAGTCGTCTCTCTCTCTCTCTCGAGTCGTCTCTCTCTCTCTCTAGTTCTCGCGAGTCGTCTCTCTCTCTCTCTCGTTCTCGCGAGCCCTCTCTCTCTCTCTCTCGTTCTCGCGAGCCGTCTCTCTCTCTCTCTCTCGTTCTCGCGAGCCGTCTCTCTCTCTCTCTCTCGTTCTCGCGAGCCGTCTCTCTCTCTCTCTCTCGTTCTCGCGAGCCGTCTCTCTCTCTCTCTCTCGTTCTCGCGAGCCGTCTCTCTCTCTCTCTCGTTCTCGCGAGCCGTCTCTCTCTCTCTCTCGTTCTCGCGAGCCGTCTCTCTCTCTCTCTCGTTCTCGCGAGCCGTCTCTCTCTCTCTCTCTCGTTCTCACGAGCTCTCTCTCTCTCTCTCGTTCTCACGAGCTCTCTCTCTCTCTCTCGTTCTCACGAGCTCTCTCTCTCTCTCGATCTCACGAGCTCTCTCTCTCTCTCTCGTTCTCACGAGCTCGCTCTCTCTCTCTCGTTCTCACGAGCTCTCTCTCTCTCTCTCGTTCTCACGAGCTCTCTCTCTCGTTCTCACGAGCTCTCTCTCTCTCTCTCTCGTTCTCGCATGCCGACACTGTCTCTCTCTCTCTCTCCTTGTCCCCCACTCGTTCTCGCGAGCCGTCTCTCCCTCTCTCGTTCTCATGCAGACTCTCTCGTTCTCGCGTGCCACCTCTCTCTCTCGTTCTCGCGCGCCTTCTCTCTGTCCCTCTCTCGTTGCCTCGCACAGTGTCTCTCTCTCTCGTTGCCTCACGCCATCTCTTTCTCGCGCGCCGTCTCTCCCCCACTCATTCTCGCGCGCCGTCTCTCTTTCTCTCTCTCTCCCTCTCTCGTTCTCGCGAGCCGTCTCTCTCTCTCTCTCGTTCTCGCGAGCCGTCTCTCTCTCTCTCTCGTTCTCGCGAGCCGTCTCTCTCTCTCTCTCGTTCTCGCGAGCCGTCTCTCTCTCTCTCTCTCGTTCTCGCGAGCCGTCTCTCTCTCTCTCTCTTGTTCTCGCGAGCCGTCTCTCTCTCTCTCTCGTTCACGCGAGTCGTCTCTCTCTCTCTCTCTCTCTCGTTCTCGCGAGCCGTCTCTCTCTCTCGCGCGCCGTCTCTCTCTCTCTCTCGTTCTCGCGCGCCATCTCTCTCTCGTTCTCGCATGCCGACTCTCTCTCTCTCTCTCTCGTTCTCGCATGCCGACTCTCTCCCCCTCTCGTTCTCGCGAGTCGTCTCTCTCTCTCTCGTTCTCGCGAGTCGTCTCTCTCTCTCTTCGTTCTCGCGAGTCGTCTCTCTCTCTCGTTCTCGCGAGTCGTCTCTCTCTCTCGTTCTCGCGAGTCGTCTCTCTCTCTCGTTCTCGCGAGTCGTCTCTCTCTCTCTCGTTCTCGCGAGTCGTCTCTCTCTCTCTCGTTCTCGCGAGTCGTCTCTCTCTCTCTCGTTCTCGCGAGTCGTCTCTCTCTCTCTCGTTCTCGCGAGTCGTCTCTCTCTCTCTCGTTCTCGCGAGTCGTCTCTCTCTCTCTCGTTCTCGCGAGTCGTCTCTCTCTCTCTCGTTCTCGCGAGTCGTCTCTCTCTCTCTCGTTCTCGCGAGTCGTCTCTCTCTCTCTCGTTCTCGCGAGTCGTCTCTCTCTCTCTCGTTCTCGCGAGTCGTCTCTCTCTCTCTCGTTCTCGCGAGTCGTCTCTCTCTCTCTCGTTCTCGCGAGTCGTCTCTCTCTCTCTCGTTCTCGCGAGTCGTCTCTCTCTCTCTCGTTCTCCGCGAGTCGTCTCTCTCTCTCTCGTTCTCGCGAGTCGTCTCTCTCTCTCTCGTTCTCGCGAGTCGTCTCTCTCTCTCTCGTTCTCGCGAGTCGTCTCTCTCTCTCTCGTTCTCGCGAGTCGTCTCTCTCTCGTTCTCGCGAGTCGTCTCTCTCTCGTTCTCGCGAGTCGTCTCTCTCTCTCTCGTTCTCGCGAGTCGTCTCTCTCTCTCGTTCTCGCGAGCCGTCTCTCTCTCTCTCTCGTTCTCGCGAGCCGTCTCTCTCTCTCTCTCTCGTTCTCGCGAGCCGTCTCTCTCTCTCTCTCTCGCGAGCCGTCTCTCTCTCGTTCTCGCGAGCCGTCTCTCTCTCTCTCTCTCGTTCTCGCGAGCCGTCTCTCTCTCTCTCTCTCGTTCTCGCGAGCCGTCTCTCTCTCTCTCTCGTTCTCGCGAGCCGTCTCTCTCTCTCTCTCTTGTTCTCGCGAGCCGTCTCTCTCTCTCTCTCGTTCACGCGAGTCGTCTCTCTCTCGTTCTCGCGAGCCGTCTCTCTCTCTCGCGCGCCATCTCTCTCTCGTTCTCGCGAGCCGTCTCTCTCTCTCTCTCGTTCTCGCGAGCCGTCTCTCTCTCTCTCTCTTGTTCTCGCGAGCCGTCTCTCTCTCTCTCGTTCTCGCGAGCCGTCTCTCTCTCTCTCTCTCTCTCGTTCTCGCGAGCCGTCTCTCTCTCTCTCTCGTTCTCGCGAGCCGTCTCTCTCTCTCTCTCGTTCTCGCGAGCCGTCTCTCTCTCTCGTTCTCGCGAGCCGTCTCTCTCTCTCTCTCTCGTTCTAAGCGCGCCGTCTCTCTCGCTCTCGCGAGTCGTCTCTCTCTCGTTCTCGCGAGCCGTCTGTCTCTCTCTCTCTCGTTCTCGCGAGCCGTCTCTCTCTCTCTCTCTCTCGTTCTCGCGAGCCGTCTCTCTCTCTCTCTCTCTCTCGTTCTCGCGAGCCGTCTCTCTCTCTCTCTCTCTCTCTCTCTCTCGTTCTCGCGAGCCGTCTCTCTCTCTCTCTCTCTCGTTCTCGCGAGCCGTCTCTCTGTCTCTCTCTCTTGTTCTCGCGAGCCGTCTCTCTGTCTCTCTCGTTCTCACGAGTCGTCTCTCTCTCTCTCGTTCTCGCGAGCCGTCACACTCTCTCTCTGGTTCTCGCGAGCCGTCACTCTCTCTCTCTCGTTCTCGCGAGCCGTCACTCTCTCTCTCTCGTTCTCGTGAGCCGTCACACTCTCTCTCTCTCGTTCTCGTACGCCGTCTCTCCCTCTCTCGTTCTCGCGAGCCGTCTCTCTCTCTCTCTCTCTCGTTCTCAGCGAGCCGTCTCTCTCTCGTTCTCGCGAGCCGTCTCTCTCTCGTTCTCGCGAGCCGTCTCTCTCTCGTTCTCGCGAGCCGTCTCTCTCTCGTTCTCGCGAGCCGTCACTCTCTCTCTCTCTCTCATTCTCGCGAGCCGTCACTCTCTCTCTCTCTCTCTCGTTCTCGCGAGCCGTCACTCTCTCTCTCTCTCTCTCTCGTTCTCGCGAGCCGTCACTCTCTCTCTCTCTCTCTCTCGTTCTCGCGAGCCGTCACTCTCTCTCTCTCTCTCTCTCGTTCTCAGCGAGCCGTCACTCTCTCTCTCTCTCTCTCTCGTTCTCGCGAGCCGTCACTCTCTCTCGCTCCCTCTCTCGTTCTCGCGCGCCTTCTCTCTGTCCCTCTCTCGTTCCATCGCACAGTGTCTCTCTCTCTCGTTGCCTCACGCCGTCTCTCCCCCACTCATTCTCGCGCGCCGTCTCTCTTTCTCTCTCTCTCCCTCTCTTGTTCTCGCAAGCCGTCTCTCTCTCTCTCTCGTTCTCGCGAGTCGTCTCTCTCTCTCTCTCTCTCTCGTTCTCGCGAGCCGTCTCTCTCTATCGCGCGCCGTCTCTCTCTCTCTCTCGTTCTCGCGCGCCATCTCTCTCTCGTTCTCGCATGCCGACTCTCTCTCTCTCTCTCTCGTTCTCGCATGCCGACTCTCTCTCTCGTTCTCGTACGCCGTCTCCCCTCTCTTCTCATCGTCTCTCTCTCGTCTCGGTCGTCTCGTCGCGAGTCGTCTCTCTCTCTCTCGTTCTCGCGAGTCGTCTCTCTCTCTCTCGTTCTCGCGAGTCGTCTCTCTCTCTCTCTCGGTCGTCTCTCGCGAGTCGTCTCTCTCTCGTTCTCGCGAGTCGCTCTCTCTCGTCCGCGAGTCGTCTCTCTCTCTCTCGTTCTCGCGAGTCGTCTCTCTCTCTCTCGTTCTCGCGAGTCGTCTCTCTCTCTCGTTCTCGCGAGTCGTCTCTCTCTCTCTCGTTCTCGCGAGTCGTCTCTCTCTCTCTCGTTCTCGCGAGTCGTCTCTCTCTCTCTCGTTCTCGCGAGTCGTCCTCTCTCTCTCGTTCTCGCGAGTCGTCTCTCTCTCTCTCGTTCTCGCGAGTCGTCTCTCGTCTCTCTCGTTCTCGCGAGTCGTCTCTCTCTCTCTCGTTCTCTGCGAGTCGTCTCTCTCTCTCGTTCTCGCGAGTCGTCTCTCTCTCTCGTTCTCGCGAGTCGTCTCTCTCTCTCGTTCTCGCGAGTCGTCTCTCTCTCTCTCGTTCTCGCGAGTCGTCTCTCTCTCTCGTCTCGCTTCTCGCGAGTCGGTCTCTCGTCGTTCGCTCGGGCCGTCTCTCTCGTCTAGAGCCGTCTCTCTCTCTCGTTCTCGCGAGCCGTCTCTCTCTCTCTCTCGTTCTCGCGAGTCGTCTCTCTCTCTCTCGTTCTCGCGAGCCGTCTCTCTCTCTCTCTCTCGTTCTCGCGAGCCGTCTCTCTCTCTCTCTCTCGTTCTCGCGAGCCGTCTCTCTCTCTCCTCT
>NC_092774.1:60788495-61007275 GCF_047496795.1 Chiloscyllium punctatum | reverse complement strand
ATAATAAGCAAAGAGGCATGGACAGAGGATTGGCTGACCAATGATACAATTGGGATAAGGAGCATGTTCACGATAGCAAATTGTAACGAATAGGGTGCCACAGGGATCAGTGTTGGGGCCAAAATTATTTACAAAATCTATCTGAATTCCTTGGATAAGTAAAGTGAATGCACTGTTGCCAAGATTGCAGAAGAGACGGTTGATGGGAAGGCAGGTGGTAAGAATGACATGAAATATCTGGAGAGGGATATAGACAGGTTAATCAAATGAGCAATCCTTTGGCAGACGGAATAGAATGTGGGGAAATGACGTTGTGCACTTTTCCAGGAGGAATAGTGTTGAATGTTAAACGGAGAAAGCTGTTGCATAGAAATTTGGAAGCCCATATTCATGCATCTCTTCAGCCAAATTCAGTGAGTAATAGGGAAGGCAAATGGGAGGTTGGCCTTTAAATAGAGTATAAAAGTAGGGAGGTTATAGTGAACCTATGTCAGGCACCAGTCAAGCCACAACTGAACACTGGCAGGGTCCATTACCGAAGGAAAGATATACTGGCATTGGAGGCAGCCCAGAGAGAGTTGACCAGGATGATATTAGGGATGGAAAGAATATCATATGAAGAGAAGTGAATAGGTTAGGCATGTACTTATTCGAAGATAGAAGATTTAGAGGTAACCTTATTTTCACAAAAAAGATTCTAAGCATACTTGACGGGCTTGATGTGGAAACGTTTAGCTTTGTGGGTGAGTCTAGCACCAGAGGGAATAACCTGCAAATGAGGGATTGCACGTTGAAGACAGATAGGAATTGTTACTGAGGACAGTAAATCTGTGGAACATGTTACGACAAGAGTGTTGTTGAGCTTGGGTCGTTAAGTACATTCAAGGCTGTCAGATTTTTTTTTAACCAGTGAGGGAATTGAGGATTATGGGGAAATGGCAGGAAAGTGGAGTTGATGTTTACCAGAGCAAACGTGATCTGAATAAACGGCAGAATTAATTCAATGCGCTGAATTGAATAGTCAGTAATAAAGGGGAAAAGGATACAACTGGCAACCACAGGCCGGTCAGTGTTGGAAAATTAGAGATTGCACAGAGTTGGTCGCATTTTGGCATTGTTACTGAATTTAACATCTGGAGTTTCAAATTGATGCTGCTATGTCTCCGATGCAATTTGAAATCAATTAATATATCTGGAATATAAAGCTTATCGCTGCTTTGGTGATCTTAGCAATTGATATAAGGACCTATCTTGTTAGGGAAGGAAATCTTTAGTCCTTATCCAGCTAGGTGATTGTGTCACTCTTGATCCACGGTAATGTGATTAACTCGTAAATGCCCTCTGAAATGGCACTTCGTTTTTCTGGGAGAAAAAGTGCCACATCCCATGAATGAAGAAAGGAAAATATTCAGCAAAAAATTGTCACTGAAGTGAAGATTGTGATCTAGTGATAATGGTTGAGTAACCCAGAGATCTAGGTCTTCTGAGAACAAAAATTCAAATCCCAATCATGGCAGCCAGTGGAATTTATGTTCAACTAATAAAAAGATCTGGAAGTGAGAGTTTGTCTCAGTACTGACCACCAGGAAACCAATATTGATGAAAACAATGAACTGCAGCTGTTGGAGATCGGAAACAAAAGGCACCATTGCTGGGGCATCGCAGCAGGTCTGGCAGCATCTGTGGAGAGAAAACAGTTAGTGTTTTGAATCCAGCCACTTTTGAAGGGCCACTGGACACAAAAAAATTTCACTAATCTCTTCATAGACGCTGCATGAGGGGCATGGAAAAGGACAAATAGGAAAGGTCTTTTCCCCGGGGTGGTGGAGGGGTGGGGGGGGGGAGGGAGTCAAAAACTAGAGTGCATAGATTTAAGGTTAATAGCAAATGGAGTTTAATATAGATAACCGTGAGGTCTCACAGTTTGGATAGTCAAATCAAGGTAGGAGTTTCATGGTGAATGGTTGGACCTGTAGTGGAACAGAGGGATCTCGGGGTAGGTTACAGTTCACTGAAAGTGGAATCATAGGTAAAAGTATTTCGGTACACTGGTCTTCATCAGTTAGAGCGTTGAGTATAGAAGCTGAGAATTTTTGTTGCAGTTATACAGAATGTTGGTGAGGCTGCACTTGGAGTATAAAATAGATTCAGTGGTATATTGAAGGCAGGAAAGAATAACAAACATATACTGATTAGAGAGACATAAATTATGTATTAATAAGATAGTGAATTAGAGTAGAGATAAGTACCAAATGATAATGTTCTTCCGACAAGCACCGAATTTGTTTCATTTGCAGTATTTCGAACAAAGAAATCGAGGGGTGCACGTTCATAGTTCCAAGAAAGTCGAGTTACAGGTTGACAGGGTGGTTAAGAAGCCTTTCAGCCTGCTTCCATTCATCAGCCCAAGTTTTGAGCATAGGAGTTGGGACATCTTGTTGCAATTGTCAAACATGGCACACAACACAAGGTGTGACCCTGCCCTTCTCTGACTGACCATCCCTTTGAATATCAGGGGGAAGACACCCCTTTAATTGTGATGTTAAGGAAAGACGCCTTACTTCAACACAAATGTGCTGTACTCACAGATGTTTGGACAGAGAAACGAAGTTGCAGTCTGGGGTGAAGCTCAATCTTCATTCAGAAAGAGAGGAACGGTAGGAGCTTCAGAAGCTCATGGTACAAATTGCACATTCAGCAAATAGAAGGGCTCTGATTGGCAAGAAGACCCGGCAAATTCTGGTCCTTCAGGGCTCCCCATTGGTCAATCCCCAATCACGTCACTGCCTGGACTGGGTGAAACGAGCGATGGGACAAGGTCAGCCTGGATATGCAGGAATGTCACTGCCAACCACCGCGAATCCAATTGGCTGCCTAAGGTGTGGCGCGCGCGCATACACACACACACAGCATTGTGGTTATCACAATGCAAACATTAGCCAACGAGCGTCAGAGGGAAACTGTGTGTTCTGGGCAAAATCTGGGAGCAAAGCAATGTTTCCCCCTTTCCATTCCTCATCCTGGGAGGGCGAGTGAAGGGGGGAGGCAGTGTTCACTTGCAGCAACTGGAGGCAGCGAGTATGAATCCAAACAGGGAGCAGACTCTGCAAAGGTCGGTTTCAGTCGGCTTCTTCTGGAATATTGTGTGCAATTCTGGTCTCCCTCCAACAGGAAGAATGTTGTGAAACTTGAAAGGATTCAGAAAAGATTCATAAGGATGTTGCCAGGGTAAGAGGGTTTGAACCATAGAGAGAGGCTTTAAACCACAGGGCGAGGCTGAATAGGACAAGGCTGTTTTCCCTGGAGCATCGCAGGCTGAGTGATTTTTTTTTAAAAAGCGGTTTATAAAAGCTTTAGGGGCGTGGATGGGGTGAATAGACAAGGTCTTGTCCCTGGGATAGGGGGAGTGCAGAACCAGAGGGCATAGGTTGAGGGTGAGAGGCGAAATATATTAAAGGGACAACTTCTCTATATAGTGGGTGGTATATATATGAAATGAGCTGCCAGAGTATATTGATCAGTTACTGTGAAATGGGAGTAGATTAATTTAGGATATCAGGTCAACATGGACAAGTTGGACCGAAGGGTTTGTTTCCATGCAGAATGTGTCTTTGACTACTGGTCCTGATGTAAGTTTAAAATACAGTCCAAGTAACTTTGAATAGTTCAATCTTGCTGAGCTCACCTCCTGAGAAGTTTCAAATGATACCTTCTGAGAGAGACTGTTTAAACTTGCTGAGTTGGACAAAGTATCCCATCAAGTTCAACACAAACCCAGAGTTGAAGAAGTCAGAAGTCAGAACACCAAGGGGACCAAAACTGATCACAATATTCCAGGTGCAGCGTCATCAACGTCCTGTGTAACTACAACATTACTTGCCAACATCTATACTCCACTCGCTAATTGATGAAGGCCAGTGTGCTGAAACCTTTCTTCACTGCCTTGTGTCCCGATGTAATCAGAGATATAGGACCTACTTTAAACTGATCCACAATCCAGCTTCTGGGAGCACAGAAGCAGAGTAGTTCTGCGTGAGTGTGCTCGGCATGTAACCCAGAGGTCGATGGGTCAAAACCATGTGATGCGATTGCTCAATGTCTGTAAGCTGCTTTCCTTTGCAAAGGTGCTCTGTTCTGTATCTTGCCTTTGCATCTGCTGCCCAAAGCTTTTCAGTGGAGGAGTGGCAGTGGCAGCAATCCCCCAGAGCTGGAGGAAGGCCCGAGCTCCAAGAAGCTGGGGGAAAGGCTGGAGGCTGGATTTCCTCAACATTGCACCTATTAACTCATTTAAATGGTACCTACCGTATGGGGCTATGGTTTACATTAAAGCGGAGTGTCATATCAGAGTGCTTATATTTAGCAGTGGTAGTTGGTAAAATGCACTCCTTCGCGGAGCACCTTCTATGATGTTGCATTTCTTGCCTCCTGCTCTTCCCCCATTTCTTATTTCCCATCTTGATTTTATATTTTACTTGGTCAAATTTAATTTCATATTAATCAGACTTGGTATTCACTGTGTGCTATTAATTTGTTTGTTCGAATATTGTAAGTCAAAATTAATGCTGTAATTTAATTTCTGATGTCAGAGTTTGACATTGAATGTGCAGGTGTGAATACCAGTAAGTTGTGAAAATAAATCAAGAACTTGTGGTTTTTAACAAAAAGAGCAGTTCACTGATATTCATGGCATCGTCTCATTTGGGAGTGATGATTCAAATCTGACCATCAAACCGTTTCATGCAGTCATCCAATTTAATTAAAGTTTTCTTTAATTTAGTTAAAGAAAATAACTCTGGCAGGCTTCGATTTTTGGAATCTATTTATAAGATTATGTCCATTGCTCGCATATGGTCTCATCCACATTCGGGAAACTGGACTCCAACTAGCAGAATGTTTCAGGGAACATCTCTGGGTCACTGAAACTAAACGACCGACCGCCTGTGCTGAACACTTTAACTCCCCCTCCCATTCCACCAAGGACATGCAAGTCCTGGGCCTCCTCCACTGCCAAACTCTTGCTACCCGACGCTTGTAGGAAAAATACATCATCTTCTGCCTTGGGACCCTCCAACTACAAGTGATCAATGTAGATTTCATCAGTTTCCTCATTTCCTCTCCCCCACCTTGTCCCAGATCCAACCTTCCAATTCGACACCAACTTCTTGACCTGTCATACCTGTCCACCTTGCTTCTCACCTATTTGCTCCACCCTCATCTCTGACCTATCACCATCAATTCCTACCTCCATCTACCTATTGCACTCCCAGCTACCTTCCATCCAGCCCCACTTCCTTCCCATTTATCTCTCAGCCCCCTTGGGCAATCCATTATTCCTGATGAAGAGATTAAGTTCTAAACCAAGACTGTGATGAAGCAACATTCTCAACAAATAGGAAATAGCTCCCAAGTCAGATTTCATTCCCTCTTCTGTTTCCCAGTTCCTTCAGAAATAAGGAATGTCTTTTTCTTCCACTAGAAAGTGGTCTTCCCCTTTGCGCTGTCTGAAGTGTTATGCCTCACCACTCCTTCAGACACCTTTTAAGAATCCTTTCAACCTGTTTTTCGAACAATTGTGGAGGTGACCAAAAGCAAACATTTCATTCCTCCTCAATGTCCCATTTCCCCTCCTATGAGCCATTTTGTCATGTTGTCTATGTTACAAGCCCCCGAGTGCACTTGGTTTCTCAATTGAAATTTGGCCATTGAAGTGAACAGGATTAATATTTATCGTTGGCTAGCTCTGTTTGCACTAACTGTAATTATCCACCAAAATTATCTCTTTTGTTCCACCAAAACTGGAAACACTGATCTGTGTTTATATTGCAGTCGGATGTAGAAAATCATCCCAGCGATCTTCACGTTATTATAGTTTACTGAGGTCATAACAGCATTGCGTGGCAGTTAGATTTGACTAAAACTTGGATGGAAAGAATGTAGTTTGATGGGAAGTCAAAATGACAGAGTCTCTGGCCACGATCGATCTGTCTGGATTGATTATGTGAGTGGCGGCTCTTCAAGAGCAACTTCCACTCCATCACTTCAACCAGCAAGAGGAGATAAGTGTGAACACAACATTCCAACTGTGACATATACGTTTTACTTCGATGTTATTGATCAAAATCCTGGAACTCGCTCCTGAACCTTTATTATAGACCACATCATATTTGGGAAGCAATTGAAGAGGCAGCTCACCACCATTTTTTCAAGGAGAGTTTGGGAAGACTTGCTGGCAGAGCCAATAATATGCACATGATATTGGAGACACTCTTATCGTATGGATAGATGATTGCCTAATCAATGATACAGTAGGGATAAGGGGTATGTTCAGGATCGCAACTTGTAACGAGCAATGTGCCACAGGGATCAGTGCTTGAGCCAAAATTATTTACAATATGGATATGAATTACTTGGATAAGTGAAGTGAATGTACTATTGCCAAGACTGCAGTCGAGACAGTTGATTGGAATGCAGGTGGTGAGGATGACACGGAGAGGGATATCGACAGGTTAAGCCAATGAGCAAAACCTTGTCCGATGGAATAGAATGTGGGAAAATGAGGTTGTGCACTTTGCCAGGAGGAAAAGTGCTGAATGTTAAATGGAGAAAGCTGCTGAATAGGAGGATTTGCAAGCTCGCATCCATGAACACTTCATCCAAGTTCAGTAGGTCATAGGGAAGGCAAATGGGAGATTGGGCTTGAAATGGAGTATACAAGCAGGGAGGTTATAGTGAATCTATATCAGACAGCAATTAGGCCATAACTGAACACTGCGAAGACTTTTGGGCCTTTTAGCAAAGGAAAGTTATACTGGCATTGGAGGCAGTCCAGAGAAGGTTGACCAGGATGATATCAGGGATGGAAATAATGTCTTATGAGGAGAAATTAATGGGTTGGGCCTGTGGTTAATAGAAGTTAGAAGATTTCGAGGTAACCTTATTGTCACAAACAAGATTCTGAGGAGACGTGACAGGCTAGATGTGGGAAAGTTTACCCTTGTGGGTGAGGTTGGAACCAAAGGGAATAACCTGCAAATAAGGGATTGCATGTTTCGGACAGCTGTTGAGCCTGGATTGTTAAGTGCATTCGAAACTAAGATTTTTTTTTAAATCAGAAAGGGAATTGAGGATTATGGGGAAACAGCAGGAAAGTGAAGTTGATGTTTGCCAGAAAAATAGTGGGAGACAAAGTGCGACATCCCATGAATGAATAAAGGAAAATAGTCAGGAGAAAATTGTCATTGAAGGGAAGATTGTGATCCAGTGATTATGGTTGAGCAACCCAGAGATCTAGGTCTTCTGAGAACACAATTTCAAATCCCATAATGGCTGCTGGTGGAATTTATGTTCAACTAATAAAAAGATCTGGAAGAGAAAGTTTATCTCTGTCGTGGCAACCAGGAAACAGTTATTCACTAAAATAATGAATTGCAGATGTTGGAGATCAGCAACAAAAGGCAAAATTGCTGGTGAAATGCAGCAGGTCGGGCAGCATCTGTGGAGAGAAACCAGTTAATGTTTAGTATCCAGCCAAGTTTTGAAGGACCACTGGACTCAAAGCAGTGACACTGTTTTCTCTTCAGAGATCCTGCCAGAACTGTTGTGTTTCTCTAGAATCTGTCCTTTTTAGGTCAGGAAATCTACCTTTCATGAACCCTGCATGCATGTATGCACGTGCGAACGCGCACACTCACACACACACACACACACACATATACACACACCGTGTGACTCCAGACCGACTATAATATGGTTGACTCTCAACTGCATTCTAGCATGTAGTCACAATTACTCTGTCCAAGGGCCATGAGGAACAATGAGCAAATGTTGGATGTGCTCGCAATCATCACATCCCACAAAATATTTTCTAATAACTGAAAAAAATCATAGATTAATGAAGGACAGCCAAAACAAACTGCTGTGGGAATGTCATGGCCAACTAACCTGATTTGATTGTAGTTATATTTTTTAAATCATCTTCAGAGAGGACATTGATTACACCACTGTTGGAATACTGCATGCAATTCTGGGCTCTTTGTTACAGGAAGGAGGCTGTGAAACTTGAAAGGGTTCAGAAAACATTTACAAGGATGCTGCCAGGGTTGGAGGGTTTGAGCGACTGGAAGAGGTTGCATCGACTGGGGTCATTTTCCCGGAGGTTTTGAAGGGTGAGGGGTGACTTTATAGATGTTTATAAAATCATGAGGGCATGGATAGGTTAAATTGGAAAGGTCTTTTACCTGGGGTGGGAGGGTCCAGAACGAGATTGCATGCGTTTAAAGTTATTGGCAAATGGAGTTTAATATAGCTAAGTATGAAGTCTTACATTTTGTATAGTCAAACCAAGGTAGGATTTACATGGTGAATAGTAGGACCTTGAGTGTAGTTGAACAGAGGGATTTTGAAGTTCAGGTTTTGGCACACTGGACTTCATCAGTGATGGCATTCAGTATAAGATACCAAATTAGAGGAGAGATATGCACCAAATATTAACGCGTACCAACAAGCACCAAATCTGTTTCATATGCAGTATTTTGAACCAAGAGATCTCGGGTTGCGGGTTATTAACTCATAGAAAATGGAGTCGTGGTTAGACAGGGTGGTGAAGAAGGCTTTTGGCATGCTTGCATTCATTGGTCAGAGCATTAAGCACAGGAGTTCGGACGTCTTGTTGCAGCTGTCACACATGCCACACAGCAACGATAGGCGTGGCGCTGCCCCCCTCTGACTGGCTGTCCCTTTGAATATCTGGGGGAAGATTAGACCCACCTGCCTGTGTTTGGCTCATATGCCTTCCAACCTTCCTTACTCATGTACTTATCCAAATAACTTTAAACATTGTACAATTCCCTGCATCCACCACTTCCTCTGACAGTTCATTCCACACACGAACCACCTTCAGTGTAAAAAAGGTTGACGCCCCCCGTTTTGTAAATCTTCTCCCTCTCATCTTAAAAAATATACTTCCAAATTTTAAACTACCCTATCCTTAGGGAAAAGACACTGGTTCTTCAACTTATCTTTGTCCCTCATGACTTCATAAACTTCCATAACCTCCACCCTCAAACTTCTACACTCCAGTGAAAAAAAGTCCCAGCCTATGCCTTCTATAAATCATTCTGGCAACATCATTGTTAAAAAAGGTGAGCTGTAAGAGTTGACTGAAAGAGTAGTGAAGAATCAACCAGCTGACAGTGGATCTTAAATCACATGTAGATCAGGCAGGTTCGGACAGCATTAACCAGGTAAGTTTTTACAACAAACCACAACGGTTTCATCATTAGATTCTTAATTCCAGATTTATATTGAATTCAGATTCCACCATCTGCCGTGGCAGGTTTTGAACCCAGGTCTCAAGAACATTACCTGGGTGAATAGTCTGGTGACAATAAAGTCGGCCATCGCCTCCCCTGAACACATTGGCATATTGTGTTTAGAGGTAACAAAGGAGCAAGAGGTTTCAGCAGCCGCTAAGGTGTTTGATATTACACAAGGGAACATCAGCACTCTCAGTAATGGCACATACTGAAGTCAGTGTCCTGTTTCAGATGTAAGGGATCGAGAACCATAAGAAATAGGAACAGGAAAATGCCATTGAACCCCTTGAGCCTGCTTCTCCATTCAGTAGGATTGTGGCTGATCTGACATTCTCCACATCCACTTTCCTGTCCTTTTCCTGTAACTGTTCATTCCCAACTGGTCACGAATCTATCGATCCTACTTGTAAGTAGGTGGCACTGTGGCTCATTAGTTCGCACTGCTGCCTCACAGTCCCAGGTTCAATTCCAGCCCCAGGTGACTGTGTGGAGTTTGCACATTCTACCTGTGTCTACGTGGGTTTCCGCCGGGTTCTCCGGTTTCCTCCCGCAGATCAGGTGAATTGGCCATGCTAAATTGTCCATAGTGTTAGGGACATTAGTCAGAGGGGAAATTGGTCTCGGTGGGTGACGTTTTAGAGGACTGGTTGGGCTGAAAGGCCTGTTTTCACACTGCAGGTAAACCAACCGAAATGTGACATGAAGGCTGTCATCAGAGTTACTGGGATGGGGAAGGTGCTCAGGTCGAACTTGGGGACTAAAACAATGGCTTCACACTTCACAATATTTAACTAAGGGAATGTTTATGGTTATCCAATGCTGTAATCGAGCAGGCATTCAGATGAAATTATTGGTAAATTATGAACGACAGAGGAGGCGGGAGAGAAGTGGTCTTCAAGCACAGTTGGATATCATCAGTATAGATGCCAACACCAGCAGCTACGGTTAAACAAATAAGAATGGAAGACGCTAAAAGCAGACTCTCCCAGAGGATAGACTAATGCTGGAGAGGGTCAGTACTGTCATTAACCCTCATCAAGGCTGTCCGCAGGTCGACGAGGGAATATTTATCCCTGTCACCATTTCAAAGGATGTCAAACATGACCTTGATAAGAACTGTTTCAGGGGAGGAAACCAGACTCGAGGGCTTTAAACACTGAATTCTGGAAAAGATGGGAATGGCTAATTCAACAATGATACATCCAAACCAACACTTCCATTGGTGCGATAATAATGGAAGTGTTCTGGTTTTTATTTCGAAGATTCTCAGCAACCCTGAGTAAGAGCAACAAAATTAGCACAAGAAATACTGCAATTGCTACAATGTGCCTGCTCCCAATAGGGGGCCATCTGGTGTTCAATTAACTATCTACAAGGGGCAATATTGGAAAGGAATGACCCAGTTCATAGCTTTAAGAGGGGAGACACAGACTCATTGATCCAGACATACAAGGAGCGTGAGTCGGCCAGTAGGCCCTTCTTGCCTGCTGCAATATTCAATAAGATCATGGCTGATCTGAATTCAACCTCAACTCTACATTCCTACACATTCCCGACAATCTTTCATCCACTTGGTTCTCAAGAACTTATCTACCTCTGCCTTAAAGATTTTGAATCCACTGCCTTTTGTGGAAGACACACAACCCTCAGAGAAAAAAGAAATCATCCTAATTTCTGTCTTATACTTATAATATATGATCCTCTCGTTCCAGATATTAAGATAGGGATACAAGCTGCATTCAAATGGCACCTGTGGTATGGTAAATTATCTCAGAGTGCTTCACGTGAACAGAATGAGAATTCCTTTAAAAATCACAAGGCCGGAGCACAGATTAGGACAGGTGACCAAAGACCTGGTCAAAGGGACAGGTTTAGGGCAACCTTTCAAACAGATTCAATTTCCCAAACATCGGAGAACAAAGACGTAAACAGCAAACACAAAATAGCAAAGAATGGGAAACGACAGTGTAGTCGTAATATCACAGGATGAGTAATCCAGGGAACATGAGTTCAAATTCCACCACAGCAAGATGTGAGGTGAGATGTGAATAATTCAATTCACAAATGTGGAACACAAAGTTAGTCTCAGTACGGTATTGATGGCACAGACGTCAATTGTCATAAAAACCTATGTGCACCAATGTCCTTTCAGCAGGGAAACTGCCATCCTTAGTAGGTCTGGCTTACATGTGACTCCAGACCCACAGCAATGTGGTTGACTCTTAAACTGCCCTCTGAATTGGCACAAGCAAGACACCTTGCAATTAGGGATAGATAACAAACATCAACCTTGTGAAAGTGTCAGAACAGAAATTGCTGGAGAAACTCAGACAGTCTGGCAACACTGGTGGAGAGAGAAAGAGAGAGAGAGAAAGAAACAGAGTCAATTTCCTGGCCTGAGTCCAGGACAGCTGTGAAGAAGGGTCACAGCACTTGGAATGCGAACTCTGCTTCTCTCTCCATATGTACTGCCAGTCCTATTGAGTTTCTCCAGCAATTTGTGCACTTTTGTGTTTCAGATCCCCAGCATCTGCCGTTCTTCATTACACTGACGTAGGGATGCTCAAATTCCATAAAAGGTTAAAGCAGAAGGGCGGGAATTACTCCGCTAGTCTGGCAGCAGCTATGGAGATACAAACAGTTAGTTCTTCAGGTGATTGAATGATCTTACATCCGGGACAAATTTTTTGGGGAAGCTGCAAGAGTAAAAGGCATTGGTGTAACTTCAACATCTGGGAGAACTCTCTCAGCCATGGGGGTCAGGCTGACTCAGCATTCTGGTCCTGCTCCTGTTAAATTCTCCATTTGTTGTTCTTGTTATATTTCTACATGGTTGACACATTCCTATGTTTTAAAATGAAATTCCAGCAGACAGGAATTTTCCATGTAAGTAATCATACATTAGAGGGTTTGGAACTTGAATGTAACTTTTAAACATAAAGTATTTATTCATGCATGGGATGTGGGCATCGCTGGCAATGCCAGCATTTATACCCATCCTTAACCACCCTGTGGCTGTTTGGAAAAGTGTATGAAGGTGTCTGAGATTGTCTTGATCAGCACAGCAATCTCAAAGATGGGTGTGCTCAGGTAGAAGTATCCTCCACTCCCACAGCCAAGTCTGCATTCATTAAAATTACAGAAACCATATAAAACTCCCAGGACAAGTACAACATGGGAATACAATCAGAATAAAGCTTCTTCTACTCTTAAATTGAAAGTGAAGTGACCTCAACGCTCTCCCCAACAAACACTGCCAAGACAGAGACAGCATTGGTTTAGATACAGAGTAAAACGTCCACTACACTTCCCCATTCATACAGTCCCAGGACAATGACAGCAGAAGGTTAAATAAACAGTAGAGCTTCTCCCATTCTGAATGACACTTATTCCTTTCTACACCAATCCTCAAGGAAAATTCAGAACTGAGACTATTATCTGCTACTGAATTCACACATCCTAATTGCAATGACAGAAACAGAAAATCACGTAGTGAAACACAGATAAAACACACACAATGTGCAGCAAGACTAGACTTTTATTGGGATCAAACACATTTAAATGACAGGAGACATAGTCCCTGCAGTGATCCGAATGTGAGCTGAACAACATTCTCACGTGAACAATATTCTCTGGGAATGCAATGTCCACCTCACCGCTGTCTGGTCAGTTCCTCTGCTCTCGTTCAGGGCTGAGTTGCGGCTGACCACATGGTGGCGTGGGGTCAAGAGGTTATCGAGTTAAGGTCAACTTGGATTGAGGGCATCCTGTGTCATGCCAGTGAGGTTGAGTGTCTCTGATTTACTCAACTTATAATCGGGGACAAGGGGACATCAGGCTGGGTTTTTTTCAGTTTAAGCTTAGAAGAAACAGATGATATGATGGAGCTGTATAACATCCGGAGAAGATTTAACAATGTAAATGTAATGTACACTCAATTCTAGCCAGACACTCTTCTCTCATTTAAGATAGGAGAGTTTTGTTTTTCTCTCAAGTGTTCCCGAGTCTTTGAAATTCACTTCTTTAGAGAGCAGCATGTGGTGGTGGTACGGCATCAGTGACCTGGGTTTGACCCCACCCTCGGGCCGACTTCCTGTGTGGAGGTTTCACATTCTCCCGTTGTGTCTGCGTGGGTTTCCTCTGTTGCTCTGGCCTCCTTCCACAATCCAAAAGTTGTGCCAGTGAGGGTAGATTGACCATGAGAGTTGCAGGGTTACAGGGATAGGGGAACAAACTGGGTCTGGGTGGGACAGTCAGTCAATGTTGACTCAATGGGCTGAATGGCCGACTTGCATGCAATTGACCTATATCAATCAACAGTATACACTTGCTTTATGGTTACCGACATCCAATTAGATTGTTGGTTTGAATTATTTCATCTATCTTACCGTATCGTATTCAACTAACAACAACATCTAGAAACTTGCCTAATTACAATATCCAATATCTACAGAGTACTGTTTTGTTTTTGTAACGACCATTTGGACCGAAGGGTCTGTTTCTATGCTGTCCATCTCTACAACTCTGTGACTGACGTGCGACCTCTTCGTTGCTGTTAAAGTTCCTTATTTGTCCCTACATAGTCATGGTTTTACTTTATCGAATGTCTTCCTGACTTTTTGCAGTTAACATCCTATATCCTGCCCTCGTCAACACTGTCCCTTCCAATTCTGTGCTAAGGATTTCATGAAAATACTCAGAGAGTGGTGAGACTGTGGAACTCATTACCATAGTGAATACTTAGGGTGAAAGACATTACAACTAAGAGTAAGCAACCCAACACAAATGAGTGTTACTGTCACCAGATTCACAACACAGTGAAATTAAAACATGCAATGTCCCTCAATTTCTCAACTGTTCCTAACCAGACTTGATGAAGATCAGGAGAAAGTGAGGACTGCAGATGCTGGAGATCAGAGCTGAAAATGTGTTGCTGGAAAAGCGCAGCAGGTCAGGCATCATCCAAGGAGCAGGAGAATCGACGTTTCGGGCATCAGCCCTTCTTCGGGCATCAGCCATTCCTGAAGAAGGGCTGATGCCCGAAACGTCGATTCTCCTGCTCCTTTGATGAAGAACAGATCTTGCACAATATCATTTAAACAAAAACCAACAATTATAAGTACGGCACCTTTGCTAGGGCAAAGTTAAAGAAGATAATCTAATTAATAGCAATGATTTAAACCCTTTGATCAAGTCCCTCACCATCTCAGAGACAGAGACTTAAGCGGCAAAATAAAAAAGAATTTTTTTTAAAAACTTACCAGTTCAAACAAACAGTTTCCAACAATGGATTGCCAAGCCTTTGTGCAATCCTTGGACGATGAGTTTTTTACAGACACGTAACTGTAAATCTATTTTAAAAGTCACTGCTAAATGTACATCGACACCCCAAAGTGTTCAGCCATTTCTTTCAGGCTGGGACTCATTCCCAGAAAGAGCCAACAATTCTTTAACTGGACAGTAGAACTTAGAGAGAACAGCTCCTGGGCTCAACAAGCAGCAACGCCCAATGGAAGCAAAGTTGGCGGCGGGGCAGTGCGGGGCAAGGGCATAAAACAAAAAAAGTCCACTGAATCTCCCACTGCACACACACTGTCAGAATACACAGTGGCTCAATCCTGGGAATGACCCACAGCAGTTTCACCAAGAGAATCAGATTGTTGGGAGCACTGGTGCGCCCGCTGATGCTTCCGCAAGTTGCAGAGTGATGAGAATCTCCACCTACACTAGGGACAGGTGGACCCACTAGTGCCTCAGCCAGGCGGGGGAATTGCTGAAGGTCTTTCTGCACTCGGGGCAGGAGAACAGCCTCTCCCCACTGGTGCTTCTGCAGGTGGGAGAAATTGCTGAAGCCCTTTCCACACTCGGGACAGGAGAACAGCCTCTCCCCAGTGTGACTTCACCGAGAAATGTCCAGGTCAGACGGAAAACAGAAGCCCTTCCCACACTCGCCACACTTCCACGGTTTCTCCACAGGGCAGGATTCCTTGGGTTTCTCCATGACCGAAGCTTCAGCCTTATACAGACGTGTGTACAGCCCCTCCCCACAATCCCTCAAAATTTCTCAACTGTTCCTAACTAGACTTGATGAACAGATCTTGCACACGAGAACCATAATTTTAACAAAAACAAACAATTATGAATACCACAGATTTACTCGGGCACATAACCATAAATTTAATTTCAAAGTCACTGCTGAATGCGAATGGACATTGAAGTATTCAGCTATTTCTTACAGACTGGGGCTCATTCCCAGACAGGGCCAACAATTCTGTAACTGGACAGAAAAAAAGAGAGAACAGTTCCTGGGCTCAACGAACAGCAGTGCCCACTGGAAGCAACGTTGCGGGAGGGGGGCACGAGGGCATAAAACAAAAAATACCAGCCGATTCTCCCACTATAAGTACTGTCCTGGCAGGGGAACAGTCCTGGCAGTGACCCACAGCAGTTTCACCAGCAGAATCAAATTGTTGGGAGCACTGGTGTGTCCGCTGTTGCTTCTGCAATGTGCAGAATGATGAGAACCTCCACCTGCACTCTGGGCAGGTGAACGACCTCTCCCCGGTGTGGACCCGCTGGTGCCTCAGCAGGCAGGAGTAATTGCTGAAGCCCTTTCTGCACTCAGGGCAGGAGAACTGCCTCACCGCATGTGGATCCGCTGGTGCATCAGCAGGGCAGAGGCATCTTTGAAGGCCTGTCCGTACTTGGACCAGCTGAAGGGCTTCTCCAGCATGTGGACCCAGCGGTGGGTCAGCAGGACGGAGGAATAGATAAAGGCCTTCCTGCATTCGGGGCAGGCGAATGGCCTCTCGCCTGTGTGGACCCGCTGGTGCCTCTGCAGAACGTAGGAACTGCTGAAGATATTCCCGCACTTGGGACACCTGAAGGGCCGCTCCCCCGAGTAGACCCTCTGGTGCCTCAGCAGGCGGGAGGAATTCCAGAAGCCCTTTCCGCACTCAGGGAAAAAGAACAGCCTCTCCCCGGTGTGACTGTGCCCATGAGTCTCCAGGTCAGATGGGAAATAGAAGCCTTTCCCACAGTCGCCACACTGCCACGGTTTCTCCACGGGGCGGGATTCCTTGTGTTTCTCCATGACCGAAGCTTCAGCTGCACACAAACGCGTGTACAGTACCTCCCTGCCGTGAATTCCGCCTCCCAGTCGGTATAACCTTTTCTGGATCCACAATCAGAGTGCTGCAACAGTCGGGTCTCTCTTCCAGTCTCACTGATGATGAAAACATACTGAAACAGGAACCAAAAAGCTTGGTTCCTTCTCACAGAATCATAGACGAAAATTGTTATAATCCCGATGTATTCAGTGACTGCCAGAGATTTACGTGAAATTGAGGACTGCAACTGCTGGAGAGTCAGAGTCAAAGTGCAATGCTGGAAAAGAACAGCCGATCAAGCAGCATCTGAGGAGCAGCAAAGTCAATGATTCAGGCAAAGCTCTTCATCTATTGATTTTGAAACTTCCGTCTTCAGATCTTCAAATAATCTGTAAAAAGAGATTACAAAAGTCATCACTGTCAGTCCAGGTTAGAAATTCCAAACAAGCAATTCTACTTTCCGCAGAACATTCTTTTCTTTTTCCACAAAATTGAAAGCACCATCCCACCCCTTCTCACCCCTCTATTCTCACTCCGCTCAAACTAATCCTCCCGAAGGTACTGATTCAGGATCTTACAGATACCGAAAGGTAAACACATCAAGATAGACACCTCTAAAGTTTGGATACCTCCACCTGAAAGTTAGTATCTTTCACGACATCTGGTAGTGAGAAAGTCTGATTTTGGGAAGCAAAATAAAAGTGTCAATTCAGGATGAACCTTCAATGCAGCTTCTTGAGAAACAACCAGACACGAAATGGTTAACATCTGGGGAGGTGGAAGTGGGGAGATGGAGGAAATGAGATATCAAGGCATTGTCACCGACACCAGACAGAAACTGAACCCACAGGCAGGGCAAACATTACGGGCAAGTCAGAGTCATAGAGATACACAGAACAAAAACAGGTCCTTCTGTCCAACTCATCCGTGCCGACCAGAGAGCCTAAATTAATCACGTCTCATTTACCAGCACTTGGCCCATATCCCTCTGAACTCTTCCTATTCATATACCCATCCAGATGCCTTTTAAATCGTATAATTGGATCTGTATCCACCACTTCCTCTGGCAGATTGTTCCTTGCACTTGCCTCCCTCACCCCAAACATATAATCCTCCTGTTCTGGATTTCTCCCATCCCTGGGAAATGACCTTGTCTATTTACCATATCCATGCCTCTCATGATTCTATAAACGTCTGTAAGATCATCCCTCAGCCTCTGGTATACCAGGAAAACAGCTCAAGCAAGGCACTGCGTTTACTTTTAGCTTCACACTCACCATTCAGCCCAATAAGGTCCCACCGACCACCCAAAGTATAACCCATCCAGACACATTCCTCTTTCCCATTACTGTACATTTCATCCTGGCTAATGCACCTGACCTGCACACCGCAGGCCCATTTGACCTGAACCTGCACATCTTTAGATTTTGGGAGTAAACCAGAGCACCCGGAGGAAGCCCACACACACAAACGGCAGGGAAAATGGGCAAACTCCACACAGGCAGTTGCCCAAAGGCTGGAATTGGACGCGGGCCCTTCATGCTGGTAGGCAGCAGTACTAACCACTGATCAATCGTGCTTCCTATATGTGCAGAAAGAGGTGGGGTCCGTGAACTGTGTGATTTGTACCACACAGTGGATTGTTGAGTCAGGTTAAATCTCACGGGATCCAGGGAGAGCTAACCAACTGGGTACAAAAAGTAGAAGCGTGTTGTTGTCGATGCTGGAATCCTTGCTGAAAACAACAAATGCTGCAGATCACAGTGGGTCAGGCAACGCTGTGCTACTCTATGACTGGATAGTGTGGACGTGGAGATGATGTTTCCACTCGGAGAAGGGTTGAGGATGCCAAGTCATTGAGGGCATTTAAGACAGAGATAGGTTCTTGATTAGTAAGGGGTCAAGGGTTATGAGGAGAAGGCAGCAGAATGGGATGGAGAAACATATTAGTCATGATCGACTGGTGGAGCAGACTCGATGGGCCAAATGGACTCATCCTGCTCCTGTGTATTATGGTCTTAAAGCTGGGCAGATAACTTAAGGGGTTCTCACAAACTATTTCAGAATCCTGAAGAGGAGTTGTTGGACTCGAAACTTTAACTCTGCTTTTTCTTCACAGATGCTTCCAGTCCTGCTGAGTTTTTCCAGTGCTCTCAGTTTTTGTTTTAGATTTCCAGCATACACAGGTCTTTGTCTTATTTATCACAATCATTTCTTGCACTTCCCAACTGTCTGGAACTTCGTCTCCCTGATCTACAAACTGTTCACTTACCCTAGAAATGACCACTACCTCATTATCAGAGTAGATCACTTTGTTACAAAATTATTGTCCAATTCCGTGACCAAAATAATTGCATTCGTAATTACTTACACCAGGGACTCACAATATCACAGGCAAGAACACAGCCAGATTGTTTCAGACAGTACATTTATGTGATTTGATACAATTCCCTAGACCCTACTTTACCAGGATGTTGCTGGGAATGGAGGGTTTGAGTTAAGAAGAAGCTGGGACATTTTTCCAACGGAGCCTAGCAAGTTGACAGATAGCTTTATAGAGATTTTTAAAATCAGGAGGTGTATAGATAAGGTGACAATTCCAGGAGGGTCAGAATATTTTATTACTCCAGAGGGTAGAAAGGGGGGTCAAAGCTTCAGCAGAAATTAAGCAGAGCTGAGAACAGACAACATCTAGCTCTGTGGGAACAGAGAGATCAGAGGACAGAGAAATCAGGACCTGAAATCCGAGTTTACACCAGTCTACCATGTTATCAGTGCTTTCATTTGCAGTGCCCACCCTCTACCTTTACTGAGCTTCTCACTCGACTTGAATGCCACGTAGCCCCTCGATATTCTGGATCCAATCCTTGTCATTCTGAAGCCATATCTCTGTAAGGTGTCTCAGATCATAATTATTCTCTTCAACGTGTGCAGTCAATTAATTCGCTTTTGTTACAATGCAGCACACATTCACATACTGAGCTTTTAGTTTTTTTGTGATGATGAGAATCCAGTTTTGATCGCTAGTACATTTATTCTCCTTGTCCCTTTCTATCATTCTCTGGTGTTTGGTTTCCACATCACTACATTGCTCACTGGCCTTGATATGGATTGGCTGTGCTAAATTGCCCAGTGTCCAGGGATGTGCAGGTGAGATGGGTTGGCCATGGGAAACGCAGGGTTATAGTTTCAAAGTAATAGAAGGAGTAGGCCATTTGGCCCATCGACCCTGCTTCACCATTCAATAAAATCATGGCTGATCTATACATCATCTCAGCTCCTCCTAATTGCATTATCCCAACTACCCTTAATTCCTCTACCACGCAAAAACCCATCCAACAGTTTCTTAATGAAGCTGCCTCTACTGCTTCCTTGAGCACAGAATTCCATATATGGAATTCTCTGGAAAAAGCAGCTCCTCCTCATCTCTGTCCGAAATATACTCCCCCCAAACTTGCAGCCTAGTCTCTCCCACCAGCAGAAAAGACCTGATGGTGTGGTTGGGAGGTGTGTCTGGTTGGTATGAGTTTTGAGGGCTTAGTGTGGACTTGATGGCCTGAATGGCCTGCTTCCACACTGAAGGGATTCCATGATTTACTGCAGTTATATTTGCCCCAGATCACAGCATCATGAATGTCCCATCTTCCACAAATCGAAAGACAATTCCCACCCTGCCCTTGTATGTGTGTTATCTAAATGTTTAATCATTTTTCGTGAATACAGCCCACACCTGCTGCTGCTGCCAGTGACCTTTACAATGCTGATGAAACAATGCAATACCTGCAGTACTGAAAATCGTAAGGCTTCTAACGAGACCAGTTACTGATTCACTGCACCTTCTGATTGAAAGCATTGGAAATACAATGTTGGAGCCTGAAAGAAATGAACAGTTTAAAACTAAAACCAACCTAACCCTTCACTAGGCTCCCCGTTCAGCATACTGTACTTACTGCCGGGAAAACTTAAAACACTTCATCCCTACAGTGCAATGAATTCCCACTTTCTAACAAAATCCTGGACGTACTCACTCACCCAGCTGCTATCTCACAAATGGAAGATTTCTGCTCCTCGTAAGGGCAAAACATCTTTGAAAGCTGCTTCTGAAAGTTCACTCTTCACCATGACGCTTCGACTTTCACCAAGTTTCATGAGAGTCATGTAGCATGGAAACAGACCCTTAGTCCAACTCGTCCGTGCCAACCAGATATCCAAAATTAATCTCGACCCATTTGCCAGCATTTGGCCCATAACCCTCTAAACCCTTCCTATTCATATACCCATCCAGATGCCTTTAAATATTGTAATTGTACCAGCCTCCACCATTTCCTCTGGCAGCTCGTTCCATGCACACATCACCCTCTGCATGAAAATGCTGCTCCTCAGATCCCTTTAAAGTCTTCCCCCCCCCCCCCCCCCCCTCACCTCAAACATACACTCTCTACTTTAGGACTCCCATATCCTGGGGAAAAGATCTCCGTTATTCACCCTATACATGCCCCTTATAAACTTCGAATGGTCACCGACGCTCCAGGGAATACAGCCCCAGCCTATTCAGCGTCTCACTGTAGCTCAAACCCTCTAACTCTGGCAACAACCTCCTAAATCTTTTCCGAACCCTTTCAAATTTCACAACACCTTTCCGACAGCAGGGAAACCAGAACTGAGTGCGGTATTCCAAAAGTGGCCTTTCCAATGTCCCGTGCAGCCACAACATTACCTCCAAACTCCTATACTCAGTGTTCTGACCAATAAAGGAAAGCGTACCAAACGCCTTCCTTGCTATCTTATCGACTTGCAACTCCACTTTCAAGGAACTATGAGCCTGCTTTCCAAGGTTCCTTTGTTCAGCAACACTCCCCAGGAATTTACCATTAACCACATCGGTCCTGCCCTGATTTGCCACATCAAATTGAAAAGCTCATATTTGTCTAAGTTAAACTCCATCCGCCACTCCTTGGCCCATCGGCTCATCTGATCAATTTTAATTTATGTCAAACAAATGTTCGGCACCACATCGTGGGCCGAAGGGCCTGTTCTGTACTGTATTGTTCCATGTTCTATGTTCTAAACTTTCTTTCCTCTCTTATTCCCTAAAAGCTTCCTCCACTCTCCCTCCATTCTCACTTTGTTGAACCTAATCCCTGCTATCCTCATCCTGAAGGGTTTGGTTCATGCTAATTAACAGGCCCACATTCAAGGGGGATCTAACTGAAACGTACAGAATATTGAAGAGCCTGGACAGAGTAGACATTGGGAAGGGGTTTTCATTGGCAGGAGAGACGAATACCCATGGGCATAGCGTCAGCAGAAAGGGAGAATGGAGATTAGGAGAAATTTCTGGAGCCAGAGAGTGGTGAAACTATGGAACTCATTGTCACAGAAAGCTGTGGAGGCCAGGTCACTGCCTATGTTTAACACTGAAATAGAGTATCAAGGGTTGAGAACTGCAGGGATAAAATGAGAGAATGAGGCTGAGAAACGTAACAGCAGGATAAATTGGGAGCAGGAGTAGACCACATGGCCTTTCCAGCCTGCACCAGCATTGAACACTTCATAACTGGATATGAATATATCTATATCTAGAGTGGATAGGCTGGAACTTTTCTCACTGGAACACAGGAGATTGAGAGGTGACCTTATAGAGGATTATAAAATCATGAGGGATACGGATGAGTTGAACAGCAGATGTCCTTTCCCTCAGCTAGGGGTTTCAGGATCAGGGAGCAACTATTTTGTGGTGAATAGAGAAAGATTCTATAAAGACAGGACAAGGAGTTTTTATTTAGAGAGTGGTCTGAGTGCGGAATGAATGTCCAGAGGAAGTCATAGAGATGTACAGCACAGAAACAGACTGTTTGGTCCAACTTGTCCATGCCGGCCAACTATCCCAACCCAAACAGCTCACACCTGACAGCACATGGCCCCATATCCCTCCATTCCCTTCCCATACATATACCTAATCAAATGCCTTTTAAATGTTGCAATAAGACTAGACTTCACCATATCCTCTGGCAGTTCATTCATTAAACGTACCATCCTCTGTGTGAAAAAGTTTTCCCTTAGATCTCTTTTGGATCTTTCCCCTCTAACCCTAAACCCATGCCCTCTCGTTCTGCACTCCCCCACTCCAGGGAAAAGACTTTGTCTATTTATCCTATCCATGCCCCTCATGATTTTATACATGTACAGTTACAACGTTTAAAAGACATTTGGATAAGTACATGAATGCGAAAGGTTCGAAGGTTTATGGGCCAAACACTGGTAGGTGGGACAAGTTTAGTTTTAGAACATACTGTTCATACTGAGGGTCTGTTCAGTGCTGTCAGACCCTGTGACTGACCTGTACTGGTCTTAAAACCATTTTATTACCTCCCCCCCCCATAAAGATCCACTTCTTTGTCGTTCAAAACTCAGATGAACTTCGCCTTAAATATGTTCAATGACCCCACTTCTGTACTCAATTCCTCTTCGTAATATACCACTTGCCTTGCTCATTGACTGCTGCATCTGCCCAACAACTGGCATTGACTGGTGTGGAGGGACTCTGCGACCCCTTTGTACATCCATACGTCATTCCTGATGAAGGGCTTGTGCCTGAAACATTCATTTTCCTGCTCATCAGATGCTGTCTGACCTGTTGTGCTTTTTCAGTGCCACATTTTTCGATTTCCACCTCTAGTCCTCACTTTCTCCACATTCCAATGTATCACCATTTAAACAATGCACTGTTTTTTTTCAAACAGCAAAGGCTATAAATTCACATTGCGCACTGCTCTTGCCATGTGTTTGCCAATTGAGACACAGACCTGGACCAACTCCGGGAAGAGGCAAAACACTGAGTTCTGAACAAAACCCGGAGCACCACTCAAAAGGTCGGCTCTGTTTACCTTTCCACAGATGCTGCTCGACCCGTTGGCTTTCTGCAGTATTCGCTGTGTTTGTTCTGCACAATTGCTGCTTTCCATTAAAGAACTTCAATCCCTGTCCTCTGGTAACAGACCCGAGTCAATTCAATAGGTTCTTCTGATCATTAACCTATCCATTCCCACCACTTCTTCTCCCATCATTGCCAACAGCCCCTGGAAATCTCCAGTAAACTTTCTTTGCTCGAAAGAGAACATTCCCAAACTTGGGAATGTCTCCACAAAATGGAAATTGCTCATCCCTCGACATGATGCAAGTGTTACAATGGGGAAGAGGTTTTGACAAAATATTGTCAGTTAGCAGGTGGAAAAATGTTCAGGAAGTAAAACACAAATCCCAGTCTCCAGCTTTGTGAATCTTCAGAAACTCTTTGGGAAGCGGAATTACAGGGGAATGAAGAATGAACTGTCCGACTGAGCAGAGACAGTCCAGACACCGTCCCCTTGTTTAAGTTGCTGATTGACTCTGATATTCTGGCGACATGAACTGACCCGAGACATTGAAAGAATTCTCTGCACATCAGGAATTCAAACCCATTCTCGGCTCGGGGCCAATGAGAAAATTCGGGAAGAGGCAAAACACTGAAAGGCTCGGAGGGCAATTGTCCCAGTGTAGGAGAGCTCGTTCCTCGTGACATGGATGTACCTGCAGATGGTGGGATCAGACTGTCCCCATGTCTCCATAATGAATGTCCAAGGCTTTATTATGGAAAAGTAAAACTGATAGAAGACAATGGTAATTCTGGGCGGGGCAATTTGAGTTATGAATTGAATAGTAGCTTCCTCAAAGAGACTGTGCAGGCGAGCACTTGACCTGTTTCTGTGGTGCAATTGGTCAGCGCGTTCGGTTGCTAATCGAGAGGTTGGTGTTTCAAGACCACCGTGGGGCGGAGCTTTTTGTTGTTCTCGCTCCTACCGTTTCCTTGGCTGCGAAGGCGCGCGTTTTTAATGGCGTCATGAAAATGTTTCCCAACGGAAATCTTCTCCACTGAGGAAGCACAGAGGGGTTTCTGAATTGATTGAATTTCTAACGTAAAGGACTGCGGATGCTGAGAGTCCGAGACAGAAAGATAAACGGCTGGAGAAATTCAGCAGGTTTGGCTGTATCTGGATAAGGAAAAAAAAGAGTTCTCAAAAAGGTTTTCTCTTATTCTCTTTCCACATATGCTGCCTCACCTGCTGAGTTGCTCCTGCAATTTCTGTTTTTTTTTTTAACTGAATGCCCACGTCATCTTTCGGGATGAAACACCCAGACTCACCATTTGCAGATATTTAACCCTTTCAAAACCTGTGAAGTGATTGGATTCAAACAAACTCTGCAATGATTCACTCTTTCTCAGCTCCACAGGCAGAGAGACCTGGGAAATGAAGCTGTCAGTGTTGATCTGCATTGGTGGGCCGCGGGGTGAATGCGATGGATATGAAATCCATTGCGGTTTCCCCACGCAGGTGTGAACCCTGCCGACTACATTTGAGAAACGTCGTGAAAAAGAAAGATAGATAGCTCCACGGTTTTTTAAGATGCAAATCAGTGGAGGAGTTGAAATATTTCAATCACATTGGGAGTGGTCGGGAATCTGCAACCCACTGCCTGTCAGGGTGGAACAAGCAGATACCCACAGAGCTGCTTTTGAGGCAATGAGTCAAGTATTTGGAAATGAGACTAGAACAGTGAGGGGCGTGAAGCCGTGATCGAAATGAAGCAGACACCTGAGGACAAAGGTGTTTTATTTGCCAGTGAAACATATTGCTTTACAAAGTTGGGACTATGGAACGGAAGCAGTGACGGTGATTACCTTTGGCTGTTCCTCTTGTGAATGTTCCCATTGCTGCACATGTCCGTGTTAACGTCAGAACTCTGCAGCATGGCGGCGTCAGGTACGCACAGTGCCAGGGGCGCAATGGTTGACGCATTTGACTCCAGCTACCTGTTTGAAATACAGCTCACAGCTTCTTCACATACCCCTATTAATCTTTCTCATTGTCCTGAAGCCGGCATATGGTTTGAATTCCTGATCTGCAGGAACAAGACTCTTTTCACTGTCTCACGTCAGTAAATGTCCCTGAGAATATCAGTCACGTCACAGTGCTGTCAGAGGAGGGGAAGCTGAAAGAGACCCACACGCTGCTCATGCGCACATTTCACTTTCTCCAACTCACTGCCGCAACCTCTGCGTCTCCTGGGAGTGGAAAGGGAACAAACACCGAAACCCAGTCTCAGCTTTGTAAATCTTCAAGACATGGGAAAACTGTTCGTCCCTTCGAATCTTCCATCCTGAGCTGACAGCGTTGATTTTAAATGGCTGTCCAGTCAGTGCCGATTCGTTTTGGCTGAAAAAATCTTCCTTATCTCATCCCAGCATTTCTTGCCACAGAGAACTGTGCGGCAGAGTTCATGTATATATTTCCTTGTATGGTATTTTGTAAAAAACATTCGTTTGTTGGTTGTTTGTATAGGGTATTTCAGGTTCATTAGGGCTGTTCAAGTGTGTTGGTAGGTTTGTGGGCTGCCATGATGCTGAGAAGATCGAGTTGTCTGGACATCATTTCACAGATGTCTTTAATGTAAAGTAATGTGGCTAGGGTTTCTGCAGACGTTGTGTCTGCTTGTGTCAGTTTGTTGATGTGAAATCCGCACACTGGGTTTATTGGGTCGGCAAAAGTGAGGACTGCAGATGCTGGAAACCAGAGTTGAAATCAGAGTGGTGCTGGAAAAGCACAGCAGGTCAGACAGCTTCCAAGGAGGAGAAAAATCGACGATTCAGGCAAAAGCCCTTCATCAGGAATAGAGGCAGGATGCCTCCAGGGTAGAGAGATAAATTGGGGGTTGCTTGGCCGAAGGTAGTAAAGAGTACATTAGGTGAATGGGGGTGCGGATGGAGGTGACAGATCAGAGAGGAGGGTGGAGCGGATAGGTGGGAAGGGAGATTGGCAGGTAGGACAGGTCATGAGGACAGCGCTGAGCTGGAAGGTTGGAATTGAGGTAAGATGGGGAAGGGGAAATGAGGAAACTGGTGAAGTCCGCATTGATGGCCTGGGGTTGAATTTATCCGAGGGGGAAGATGTGGCGCTCACCCTCCAGGCATCGGGTGGGGAGGGAACGGCGATGGAGGAGGCCCAGGACCTGCATGTCCTCGGCTGTGTGGGAGTGGGGGGTTTGAAATGTTGTTCCAGAGGGCGCTGGGGTTGATTGGTGCGGGTGTGCTGGAGACGTTCGCTCAAGCGCTGTGACTTGACTCTGCGAGGAGTCTCCTATCTCCCCAATGGAGGGGAGACCGCATCAGGAGCAAGAGATACAAGAAATGACATTGTTGGATGCACAGGTGAATGCCTTCTCACGACCGTGGCCTGGATTCGATTTCCGGGCAGGAAAGAAATCTTCAGTAGAGGTGTCAACAGCTAACCGCAGCTCCCTGGTGGTCTAGTGGTTAGGATTCGGCGTTTTCACCGCCGCTGCCCGGGTTCGATTCCCGGTCAGGGAAGCAATTTTCATGGGAGTTGTAGGTTGCCCGTTCTTCTTAAATGCGCTGCACGGTTATTTTTTGATCTTCGTAGTTCCAGGGCGCTGCAGTGTGTCGTGGCTCGTTGAAGTCCTGTTCTGATTCAGATTTGTTTGTATGTGTAGGGATGATTGCTTCAGTCGTTAAGTTCTTGGTTCGCGTGCATTGTTTTCCTGTAGATCCTGTTTTGAATTTACCATTGACTGTTCGCTCTTGTGTGACATCTAGAAATGGCACTTTGTTATTGTTCTCCTCTTTTGTGAATTTTATGCCAGTAAGGATATTGTTAATGGTGTTGTAGGTTTCCTCTAATTTGTTTCATTTTTTGATGACAAAAGTGTCATCGCTGTAGCGGACCCAAAGTTTGGGTTGGATCGTTGAAAGGGCTGTTTGTTCGAGTCTCTGCATTACTGCTTCTGCTAGGAATCCTGACACTGGTGGTTTCATGGGTGTTTCTTTGATTTGTTTGTAGGGCTTGTTATTGAATATGAAGTGGGTGGTAAGGCACAGTTCCACGAGGTTGACAGTGCTATCTTTGCTGATGAAGTTGATGCTGTGTTGGTGTCTTTGGTTGTTCGAGTCGTGTCTTCAGTTTTCTTTGGCCACGTTGATGTTAATGGATGTGAACAGGGCTGTTATGTCAAAGGACAGCATTATTCCATCCTCTTCTATCTTAGTGTCTTTGGTGTTCAGGAATTCTTGGACGGAGTAAATGGAGTGGTGTGAATCTTCGACTTGGTGTTTTAGTCTTCAGTGGAGGCCTTTGACTAGTCTGTATATTGCTGTTCCAAGTAGTGAGACTTTGGCGTGAGGGGCCTCCTGAATTGAATTGGAGGAGAACAACAACGAAGTGCCATTCCTAGATGTCACAGTAGAGCGAACAGTCAATGGGGAATTTCAAACTAGCATCTACAGAAAAACAACACACACAAACCAAATACGTAACTGCAGAAGCAATCATCCCAACACCAACAAACGAGGCTGCAATGACATTATTTCAACGAGCCACTACACACTGCAACACAGCGAAATTATGAAGAACAGAAGAGAAATACGTATGTAGTGTATTTAACGAGAACAGGTACCCAAGAAAACCAGTCCGCCGATTTCTCATTGATGCTTCCAAGCTGACTCTCAAAAATTCGGTTTGTTCCTCCATTCTTTCCTGTTTGTTTTTTTGTGGGTTTTGAAAGCTTTCCCAATCCTCTGACTGAGTATTGGAGTTGGGAAGTTTTGTTGTGGCTGTAGAGGACATTGGTTGGACCACTTTTGGAATATTGTATGTAATTCTGGTCTCCCTCCTATCAGAAGGATATTGTGAAATTTGAAATTGTTCTGAAGCACCAAATGGTCCACAGAGGTGACGAGGACCTTCTGCTTCCCTGAGTGTGGGAAGGCCTTCAGTGATTCCTCTGTACTGCTGACGCACCAGTTGGTCCACACCGGGGAAAGCTGTTCTCTGGCCCCAAGTGCGAGATGGCCTTCAGCAGTTCTTCCCACCTGCTGAGACACCAGTGGGTCCACACTGAGGAGAGGCCGTTCTTCTGCCCCGAGTGCAGGGAGGGCTTTGCTCTTTCTTCCGACCTACTGGCCCATTGGTTGGTCCATATGGGGGAGAGATCGTTCAGTTGCCTTAAGGGCAGGAAGGCCTTCAGCAATTCCTCAGCCCTGCGGAGACACTAGTCCGTCCAAACCGGGGAGAAGCCGTTCTCCTTCCCGAGTGTCGGAAGAGCTTTACCCGCTCCTCCACACTGCTGAAGAACCAGCTGATCCACCCGGAGGTGGGTCCGGAGGGTGTTGGCGGAGGGGTTGGGGCCATTCTGCTGCCCTGAGTGCGGGAAGCCCTTCAGCAGTTCCTCCGCCCTGCTGAAGCACCAGTGTGTCCACAATGGGGAGAGGCCCTTCAGCTCGCCCGAATGTGGAAAGAGGTTCATATTTTCCTGCAACTGTCGGAAGCACCAGCAGGGGCACCAACGCTCCCAGCAACCAGATCCCACCAGTGACGCTGCCTTGGGTCACCCCCCAGGGCTCAACATCCTGCCAGTCCTGACAGTTGGTGCAGTGGGAGAATAGGTGAGCTGTTTTTGTTTTCTGCTGGACTGCAATTGCCTCCCCTACACACCACAACCATAACCCCATGGTGGTTCAGGGATTGCACTGCTGTCTCATGGCACCAAGAACCCAGGAATAATTCCACCCTTCGGGGTCTGTGTGCAATTTAGGGAGGGTAGGAAAATGGATCTGACTGGGTTACTCTTCGGAAGATCAGTGCAGATGTGTTGGGCTGAAGGACCTGTTTCCACATTGTAGGAGTTCAACCATACGATGAGCTTTTCTTTCAGTGGACACTGCTGCTCAATGAGCCCGGGACTCCACATTGCCAAATGAAATGATCCAGAGAAACCTAAGACCGCAAGACCATCGGAGCAGAAGTTAAGCCATTCGGCCCGTCGAGTCTACTCTGTCATTCGTTAGTGACAAATGTAGTGCAGATGAGATTAGCTTCCGTGTGAAACAGGCCATTTGTCCCAACAAGTCCACACCGACCCTCCGAAGAGTAACCCATCCAGACCCATTTCCCTCTGACTAATGTACCTACCTCTACGGGCAAGGAAGCATGGCCAAAGACCTGCACATGTTTGGTTTATGGAAGAAAACAGGATCACCCAGAGAAAACCCACGCAAACTCTGGGAGAAAGTGCAAACTCCTCACATCCAGTCACCAAAGGCTGCAATCAAACCTGGGCCCCCGGCACCGTGAGGCTGCAGTGGTATCCACTGAGCCACTACATACTGCAAGCCGAAGCTGGCAAGCAGCAGTTTGGGAGAATACAGCAAGCCAGGCAGCCCAAGATTGTGGAGTAGTCAGCGTTTTGGGTATTAACCCTTCTTCCGGACTGAAAAGTTGACTTCTCTGTGAGAAATGATTTACGGGAATGTTAGAACATAGAACATAGAACATAGAACAATACAGCAGAACAGGCCCTTCGGCCCACGATGTTGTGCCGAACTTCTATCCTAGATTAAGCACCCATCCATGTACCTATCGAAATGCCGCTTAAAGGTCGCCAATGAATCTGACTATACCACTCCCTCGGGCAGCGCATTCCATGCCCCCACCACTCTCTGGGTAAAGAACCCACCCCTGACATCTCCCCTATACCTTCCATCCTTCACCTTAAATTTATGTCCCCTTGTCACACTCTGTTGTACCCGGGGAAAAAGTTTCTGACTGTCTACTCTATCTATTCCTCTGATCATCTTATAAACCTCGATCAAGTCACCCCTTATCCTTCGCCGTTCCAACGAGAAAAGGCTGAGAACTCTCAACCTATCCTCGTACGACCTACTCTCCATTCCAGGCAACATCCTGGTAAATCTTCTCTGCACCCTCTCCAAAGCTTCCACATCTTTCCTAAAGTGAGGCGACCAGAACTGCACACAGTACTCCAAATGTGGCCTAACCAAAGTCCTGTACAGCTGCAACATCACCTCACGACTCTTGAATTCAATCCCTCTGCTAATGAACGATAATACTCCATAGGCCTTCTTACAAACTCTATCCACCTGAGTGGCAACCTTCAAAGATCTATGTACATAGACCCCAAGATCCCTCTGTTCTTCCACCTGACCAGGAACCCTACCATTAACCCTGTATTCCGCATTCTTATTTGTTCTTCCAAAATGGACAACCTCACACTTGGCAGGGTTGAACTCCATCTGCCACTCCTCAGCCCAGCTCTGCATCATATCTAAGTCCCTCTGCAGCCGACAACAGCCCTCCTCACTGTCCACAACTCCACCTATCTTTGTATCATCTGCAAATTTACTGACCCACCCTTCGACTCCCTCCTCTAAGTCATTAATAAAAATTACAAACAGCAGAGGACCCAGAACTGATCCCTGCGGAACTCCACTTGTAACTGGATTCCATGCTGAATATTTACCATCTACCACCACTCTCTGACTTCGACCGGTTAGCCAGTTTTCTATCCAATTGGCCAAATTTCCCTCTATCCCATGCCTCCTGACTTTCCGCATAAGCCTACCATGGGGAACCTTATCAAATGCCTTACTAAAATCCATGTACACTACATCCACTGCTCTACCCTCATCCACATGCTTGGTCACCTCCTCGAAGAATTCAATAAGACTTGTAAGGCAAGACCTACCCTTCACAAATCCGTGCTGGCTGTCCCTAATCAAGCAGTGTCTTTCCAGATACTCGTAAATCCTATCCCTCAGTACCCTTTCCATTACTTTGCCTACCACAGAAGTAAGGCTAACTGGCCTGTAATTCCCGGGGTTATCCCTATTCCCTTTTTTGAACAGGGGCACAACATTCGCTACTCTCCAGTCCCCTGGTACCACCCCAGTTGCCAGTGAAGACGAGAAGATCATTGCCAACGGTACTGCAATTTCCTCTCTTGCTTCCCACATAATCCTAGGATATATCCCGTCAGGCCCGGGGGACTTGTCTATCCTCAAGTTGTTCAAAATGTCCAACACATCTTCCTTCCTAACAGGTATCTCTTCTAGCTTATCAGTCCGTTTCACACTCTCCTCTTCAACAATACGGTCCCTCTCGTTCGTAAATACTGAAGAGAAGTACTTGTTCAAGACCTCTCCTATCTCTTCCGACTCAATACACAGTCTCCCACCACTGTCCTTGATCGGACCTACCCTCGTTCTCGTCATTCTCAGGTTTCTCACATACGCATAGAATGCCTTGGGGTTATCCTTGATCCTATCCGCCAGGGATTTTTCATGCCCTCTCTTAGCTCTCCTAATCCCTTTCTTCAGGTCCCTTCTGGCTATCCTGTATCCCTCCACTGCTCTGTCTGAACCTTGTTTCCTCAACCTTATGTAAGCCTCCTTCTTCCTCTTTACTAGACATTCAACCTCCCTCGTCAACCAAGGCTCCCTCACACGACCATTTCTTTCCTGCCTGATCGGTACATACATATCAAGGACACGTCGTATCTGCTCCTTGAAAAAGTCCCACATTTCCACCACATCCTTCCCTGACAGCCTATGCTCCCAATGTTGTAGGAGGTTGGAGGATTTGAGCTACAGGGAGAGGCTGAATAGGCTGGGGCTGTTTTCACTGGACCATCAGAGGCAGAAGAGTGACCTAATAGACGTTACAAATTCATGGGAGGAATGGACAGTGTAATAGACAAGGCCTTTTCCCTGGGATGGGGGAGCCCAGAACTAGAGGGCAGAGGTTTAGGGTAAGAGGCAAAATATATTAAATGGACAACTTCTTCATGCAGTGGGTAGTACATATATGAAATGAGCTGCCAGAGTATATGGGTCAGGTGCTGTAAAATGGGACTAGATTAATTTAGGATATCAGGCCAGCATGGACAAGTTGGACCGAAGGGTCTGTTTCCACGCTGTACGTGTCTCTGACTACTGGTCCTGATGTAACTTTAAAATATAGTCCAAGTAACTTTGAATCGTTCAATCTTGTTGAGCTCACCTCCTGAAAAGTTTCAGATGAATCCCTCTGAGAGATACTGTTTAAACATGCTGAGTTGGACAAAGTATCCCATCAAGTTCAACACAAACCCAGAGATGAAGAAGTCAGAAGTCAGAACATCAAGGGGACCAAAACTGAGAGAGATCTAGGGTTGCGGGTTAGTAGCTCCGAGAAAATGGAGTTGTGGGTAGACGGGGTGGTGAAGAAGGCTTTTGGCATGCTTGCTTTCATTGTTCAGAGCATTGAGCACAGGAGTTAGGACGTCTTGTTGCAGCTGTCACACATGCCACACAACAACGATCGGCGTGACACTGCCCCCCCCCCCCCTCTGACTGGCTGTCCCTTTGAATATCTGGGGGAAGATCAGACCCACCTGCCTGTTTTTGGCTCATATGTACTTATCCAAATAATTTTAAACATTGTAACATTACCTGCATCCACCACTTCCTCTGACAGTTCATTCTACACACGAACCACCTTGAATGTAAAAAACGTTGCCCCCCTCCGTCATTTTTAAATCTTCTTCATCTCATCTTAAAAATATACTCCCAGACTTTGAAATCCCCGACACTTCAGGAAAAGACACTGGTTATTCACCTTATCTTTGTCCCTCATGACTTCATAAACCTCCATAACCTCCACCCTCAACCTTCTACACTCCAGTGAAAAAAAGTCCCAGCCTATTCCATCCTTAAATCATTCTGGCAACATCATAGTTAAAAATGGTTAGCTTTAAGAATTGACTGAAAGGGGAGTGAACACTCAACCAGCTGATAGTGGATCTGAAATCACATGTAGATCAGATTCGGACAGCAGGAAATCAGATAAGTTTTTACAATAAACCATAACAGTTTTATCATTAGACTCTTAATTCCAGACTTATATTGAATTCAGATACCACCATCTGCCGTGACAGGTTTTGAACCCAGGTCCCCAGAACATTACCTGGGTGAATAGCCTGGTGAGAATAAAGTCGGCCATCGCCCCCCCTGGACGCATTGCCTTATTGTGTTTAGAGGTAACAAAGGAGCAAGAGGTTTAGCAGCTGCTAAGTTGTTGATGTTACACAAGGGAACATCAGCACTCTCAGTCATAGCACATACTGAAGACAGGACCCTGATTCAGAGGTAAGGGCTCGGGAACCATAAGAAATAGGAACAGGAAAATGCCATTCAACCACTTCAGCCTGCTTCTCCATTCAGTAGGATTGTGGCTGATCTGACATTCTCCACATCCACTTTCCTGCCTTTTTCCTGTAACTGTTCATCCCCCGTCTGATCACGAATCTATTGATCCGAGTTTTAAATGTGACATGAAGGCTGTCAACAGCGTTACTTGGATGTCGGAGTGGGGGTGGGGGGGGGCTCAGGTCGAACTTGGGGACTAAAACAATGGCTTCACACTTCACAATATTTAACTAAGGGAATGTTTATAGTTTATAGATAAAAATTCCTGAAGAAGGGCTCATCCCCGAAACGTCGATTCTCCTGCTCCTTGGATGCTGCCTGATCTGCTGTGCTTTTCCAGCAACACATTTTCATCTCTGATCTCCAGCATATGCAGTCCTCACTTTCTCCTAGAGAATCCCATGGAGTCTCACACAGTGACACAGATGTACAGCACGGAAACAGACCCCCTGGTCCAACTTGCTCACCCGTCTATAGTTCCCTGGCTTTTCCTTACTACCGTTCTTAAATAGTGGCACCATGTTAGTCACCCTCTTGCCTTCGGCCCCTCACCTGTGACTATGGATGATACAAATATCTCAGTGAGAGGCCCAGCAATCACTTCCCCAGTTTCCCACAGAGTTCTAGGTTCCTCCTGATCAGGTCCTTGGGATTTATCCACTTTTACGCATTTCAGCAATTTCTCACCGGTAATGTGGACATTTTTTCAACATGTCACCATCTACTTTCTCACATTCTATATCTTCCATGCTCTTCTCCACAGTAAACACTGATGCATAATATCCGTTCAGTATTCGCTCCCCACACCCCTCCTCCCCCGATCTACTGCAGCTCCACACAAAGGCCGCCTTGCTGATCTTTGAGGGGCCCTATTCTCTCCCTTGTTATCCTTTTGCCCTTAACGTATTTATAAAAACCCTTTGGGTTATCCTTAACTCTATTTGCCAAAGCTATCTCATGTCCCCTTTTTGCCCTCATGATTTCTCTCTTAAGTATGCTCGTACTGCCTTTATTCTCTTAGGATTCACTGGATCTCTCTGTCGATACCTGACGTATGCATCCTTCTTGATCTTAACCAAAATCTCAATTTCTCTGGTCATCCAGCATTCCCTACACCTACCAACCTTTCCTTTCACCCGAACAGGAATATACTGTGTGTGGACTCTTGTTATCTCATATTTGAAGGATTCCCATTTTCCAGCAGTCCTTTAACCTGCGAACAACTGCCCCTAATCAGCTTTTGAAAGATCTTGCCAAATACCTGAATCTTCCTCCAATTTAGAACTTCAACCTTTAGATCTGATATATTATTTTCAATCACTATTCTAATGTTAATAGAATTATGGTTGCTGGCCCTTAGGTTTTGCACCCTCGCCAGTATGTACATCCACATTGTGAATTAGAAAATTTCCTTGTACACACTGAACAAATTTCTCTATTTGGCGGATAAGTAAATGGGCAGGAGTTATACCTTGGGTCCACTCTTCCTTTATTCCCAACAACCCTAACCCCATTCCCACCCCAATAGTCCAACGGCACTTTACCTTGCAACTGCCAAATTTGTGACACCAGCCCATTTACCTGCTCCCTCCTCACAATCCAAGGGCCCAAACTTACCTTCCAGGTGAAGCAGCACTTTACCTGCTCTTCCCACAACCCAGTCTACTGCATTTGCTGCTCACAATGTGGTCTCATCTACAATGGGGAAAACGATGCATGAACTGTGTGACTGCTGCACAGAACATCTACGTTCTGCCCACAAAAAGACCTTAGCTTCCAGTTGCCTGCCAATTCCACACCCCACCCTGTTCCCTGGCCAACATCTCTGTCTCAGGTTTGCTGTAGTGTTCCAGCGAAGCTCAGCACCAACAGAACGAAGAGCACCGAATATTACACTTTGGGGACCATACATCCCTCCGGTCCCAATATCGAATTCAATAATCCTAGGGCCTGAAATCCTTAGTATCCTCGTCCTTTCCACACACACCAAGCCTTGTTATCACATAGTCTGTCATTACACACTGCCTATTCTTAGCCACGAACAGTCTCCATTCACCCTCCCACACGGATGGTTATCAATTCCCTTTCATGTCCAACAGTTCTTCCCTCGCTTTGGGCTCTGTCCTGATCTATCATTTACTATATCCGCCTTCCTCCCACAATATCTCCTGCATATAAACCAACGTTTTCCCGATCACCATCTGTTCTGTGGAAGGATCACCGGCAACTCCTGTTTTTTTTTGTTTCTGATATACAGCACCCGCAGTTCTTTCAGCTTTTTATTCAGGTAGAGTTGGAAATTGTTTCGAGAGACAAAAGGAGAGGGGGGTGGAGAGAGAACAGACATGAACTGTTCATCTCCATTGTTACTCATAACATAAAATCATTGTAGTGCGATCACTTCCCTGAAGGATCAATAGAGGAGATGGGCAGTCCGTGAGTTTGTGACGCAACGTTAGCGCGTTTGACTTCAGATCAGAATGCTGTGTGTTCAAATCCCGTGCCGCTTCCTGTCACCAACTTCGTACACTTCAAATTAAGAAAAGCGTAAGTTTGCTAGAGGCATCTGTTGAGCCAAGTCTTCTTTGCGGAAACTTTCGATCACACCGGAATCTTTGCTGTCAGTTTGATTTGTGAACACGGTGTCAGGGAGGTGGTGTGTCCATTGTTTGGGTAAATGCTCAGCTCCCCGCAATGTGTGAAGTTAAACGCAAACTGATCATCCCGGGATTGATACACAAAGCCGCTTCGTTCAGTTAGTTACAGTGCGGTGTGAGTAAAATTGGACAGATATTTTTACAAAATAATCCAGAGACTCCCAGCTTTATGTTTCAATCTATCAGGAGAGTGACAGCGAGTTCAGATAGAAATATTTCCCACCAACAGCAAATCCTTTCCTCTCACTGGACACAGTTCAAATTATCTTTATTCAACAGAAGGAGTGGGAACTACAGTCTGACGGCCTCTCTCCACATTAACGGTGAGCCTGAATTTTATAAACGGTGTCAGTAAAATCGAATGGCGGACACTGATTTGGTCCAGTCGATTTTTTTGCCAAGCGTAATTCACCGAGAGGATTCTGCTGTGTGAAACAGCGTGGGGAATTACTGCAGGGCCTCCTGCGCATGGAACACACCGCAACTGATGTGTTTCACCTTCACCAGTTAATTCCTATCTCGGAGAAGAGAGGTTTGATGATTCGGATCATAGCAGCCAGACAGAGAACAGGAGAAGAGCACTCAGACCTTCACAAGCTTGTCACCACAGCTGGGTCATCGTGGCCCGTGTATCAGTATGGGATAGTAATCTGCATCCACTGACTGGAAGCACAGCAAATTGGAGTGCAGGTGGGACTGTCACACAGGAGAAAACGGCTTCGACCTATCAACTGGAGTGATTCCCAATGCGCAACTCCGCTCACCTCAACTGAATAACTGTAAACGAATTACTCAGTGATTCAAAGGAGTACTCGGTTTTGAATTTGCGTTGTGGCATATACCTTCGAGAATGATGTCAAAACAACTTCATTGCTGTGATGGAGTATCCTGTTGGGCAGAATATAGCCTTTGTCAAATTTCCTACGTTCTGTTCGTCCAACTCCGATTTCACTCAGAATCACGAAATGTGTGACAGCGCAGACTGAGGCCATGCAGCCCACCTTAGCTCTGCTGGCTCAACACAATATATAAATAAGTGTCTCATTCTGTCGCCTTCTCCCTGTAAATCTGCACATTGTTGCATTGAACATGCCCACCGAATTCCCTTTTGTGTCCATTGAATCTGCCTCTTTGTCACTGGCAGACAGCCACTTACTATCCCCACGCCCTGTGCGAAAACAGTCTTCCTAATGTCACTTTTACTTATTTTCCTGATGACTTTCAATCTCTGCCAAATCGTTCTCGATCCATCCAGGCCTGTGAGCAGTTTCACTGCATTAATTCCTCTGTCTAAAACCCTCATGACGTGGAAAACTTCAATCAGCCGAGCTTTCAGCCTTCTGTTCACCAAAACAACTGCCCCAACTTTCCAATCTACCTTCATGACTGACATTCCTTGTACACAGTACCATTCACGTTAACCTCTTCAGCGCCGTCTGCAATCACTTCACTTCCCCGCTTCCTGAAGTATCACCCTCAGAATTGAGCGTAATACAGGTGGAGGATTCATTCAGACTCGGATTGCGCGGGCGAAAAGTCTGCAAGACTTGTTCTCACTTTGAGCAAGTGTTTCCCTTCGCCGTGTTCTCTGCAATGATACCTCTGTCCCATTCCTAATTTAGGCAGTCCGATCTGATTTAACGAAGCGGCTTTTTGAGAAAACTGACCCGGCATTTTTGCTCAGGTCAATTTAAGAAATGAGGGTTCGCCTGGGATTGGAACCCGGCACCTCCCACCCGTCTGTATAAGCTAGAAAACCCAAAGCTAGCATCATACCCCAAGACCAATGAGTCAAAAATCATGTGCGTACCCACATCCTGAAGCAACTGGGAATTGCTCAGTACGAAATACATTGAACATTGCTCCCAGAATTACAAGTAGCAATGAGTTTCAAGAACATCTACTCCTCTTTCTGTCTCCCTGCTCCCAGGACGCTGCTGTTTGTCCCGTCCCCAGGAATGAACCATTTCGTTTCTACTTACAAGCTGTGCTGGTGGAAGGCAGAGACAATTCGCTCTTCTGCTCGCTCACACTATTACGTGAGGCAGGAGAAGTTAGTTACAGTCATGCGTAGGAAATGGGCAACTTTGAGCTCGTTCCAAAGGTGTTTTTAATGGAGAGACAGAAAGATGCTGTGCTGTCGGGACAGAGAGAAATGGACACCGGAGACTCTTCCCTCAGGTAAATTGATATGAGTGCATTTTTGTGCAGCCTGCATGGTGTTCAGAATTTGTCTTGACACAGCAATCCTGCAGAGAGTCTTTTCTTACACGGGCGTTGGTTTCTTTACTGCAGGAAATGGACTAAAACAGCAAGTCATGTGTTTCAACTTCACCGGTTCATTGCCATCTGAGCGAAGAGGTTTAAAACTTGAGATCAGAACATACAGACAGAAAACTGATCAAGACAACTCAGAGCTCCACAAGTGTGCCAGCGCAACTGTGTAAATTTGAATTGTGTATCGATGTACATACTTAACTCAGATGCCCGAAGTTTTGGGAAGCAGATGACAAGACAAGGAACATACCAGAGCGCCGTTATACGGGAAAGCTGCTAAAGACGACATTGAGTGAAGAGGAGAAAATGGTTTCGCTTCTGGCTTATGATCCCAGCATGCACCCGCTGTGCCATTCTCCTGCTTTTCGAGAGATGTATTCAGCTTTTCATCGGGCGTGTGACTTGCATGTTCGAGAATGACGTCAAAAGATCTTCACTGCTGTAATGTCATGTGCTTTTGTGCAGACATGTCGCCGATGTGCAAATATAAATTCAGAGAGTAATGTACATTGGAGACTCTGAGCCAGCTGAAACTTGCTCAGTGTGAAATGCATTCCACATTGCTCCAAGAATTGCAAGCAGCAGAGTTTCCAGAACATTTGCTTGTCATTCTGTACCCGGGGCGCTGATGTTTGTCTCATCCCCAGGAACTGGACTATCTTCACTGGCGGATAATGAAACAAATTTGTTCCTAGTTGCAAGCTGTTCTGGGGGCGGGGGTGGGGGTGGGAGGGAAGAGTCCATTCGCTCTTCTACTCTCTCTCTCAATCCCTTGGGGTGAGAGGTATCAGTTACACTCGTGCATGGGAAGTGAGCAACTTTGATTGTGAACTTGCTCCAAAGGCCTCTTATTGGAGAGATAGAAAGATGCTGTGCTGGCGGATCAGAGAGAAATGGACACCAAAGACACTTCCCTCAGATAAATTCATATGAATACATTGTTGTGCAGCCTGCTTGGTGTTCAGAAATCGTCTTCACGCAGCAATCTTACGGAAAGTCTTTTGCAAAGTGGGCATCGCTTTCTTTGCTGCGACCGCGCAACAGTTAACATATGAGCCCTAAGTGTCCCAGATGAAGAGAATCCGAGAGAAACCTTCCCTCACTGAGAGTCATCCCCACGGCCCTGAGCTGAGGGACTGCAGGCGGTCCAACTCGGAAAGGACGGTTAAAAATGAACGTTGTTTCTCCCTCAGTTTGTCTGTCCCAGAGTCAGGCATTGGGACAGCATAAACGTGTAGCATCATTCTCCCGCCGACAGAGGCGGTTCAGCCCATCGAGTCACGGCAACTTTCTGTCACTTGTCTCTCTCTCTGAGGTTATTTACAATCGGTGATATCTGTTCTAATAGTAAGGGACAGTTTCTGACATGATTGTCATTCACGTCCGACCCGGTGTGGCGAATTACTGCATGGAATAGACGAAACCGCAAGGCATGGGTTTCAACTTTATCATCTCATTGGTATCTCAGAGAAGTGGATTTGTGAATCAATTCATAGGAAACTGACAAAGAACAGGAGAAGACCACTCAGACCTCCAAAAAGCATGTTACTTGACCCTTGTGAGGTTCACGAGTGCATTGGTATGATATAGGGCATTCAGACACTCAGACACTCAGGAAGTAGGTGCAAAGGCAAGATACAGAACAGAGTACAGCACCATTACAAAAGGAAGCTGCTCAAGGAGACATCGAGCAACAGCAGAGGATGGTTTCGATCCATCGAACTCTGCGTTATGGACCCAGCACGCTCCCGTTTTCCACAGGTCCCTTCCGCCATTTGTCCGGCGCGCTGCAGGCATGTTCGAGCCTGATGTCAAAGATCTCCACTGCTGTCTTGTAATATGGTGTTGCGCAGACGCATGGAGGCTGTGTAAATATAATCTTTTTTCTCACTTCCCACATTCTGTTGGTCGAACTGTGATTTCACTCTGAATCACAGCCTGTTTCACAGTGCAGACGGACGCCATGCGACCCACCTTCGCTCTGCTGGTTCGACGCAGTAAGTTAAGGTGTATCTCTATTCATATCATTTGCTTGCCTTTACGTGTTTTTCTGCATATTGTTACTTTAAACATGACCACCGAATTCCGTTATGCGTCTATTGAATCTGCCTCTTTGTCAATGTCAGGTGTTTCGCTGACCCTAACCACACCCTTCCTAATATCACTTTTAGTTCTTTTCCTCATGAGTTTAAAACTGCCGAATCATTGCCGATCCTTTCAGGCGTGGGAGCATTTTAACTGCATTACTTTCTCTGTCTGGACCCCGCATGACTTGGAAAGCTTCAATCAGGTCAGATTTCAAACTTCTGTTCTCCGAGGAGAGCTGTCCTAATTTTCCAAACTACCCTCATCGCTGATATTCCTTGTACACGGCACCACTGACCTCAACGCAATAGTACATCATTTCACCTCCGTGCTTTCTGCTCCAAGCAGCCTAAGCTAGTTTTGCGAAGGTGCTTTTTGAGAAAGTTAACCGGGCACTCTTACATAAACCAGGAAACGCGGGTTGGTCTGAGATTTGAACCGGGGCCCTCCGGTAAGACTGTACACGAGATGACTCAAAGCGAGAATCGTACCCACCAACCAACGAGCAGCACAAGCACCAGCACAGCACTCCCACTCCACCTCTTCAACCAGTTGAGTCTTGCTCAGTGTGAAACACGTTTGAGATTGCTCGAAGAATTGCAAGCAGCAAAGAGTTTCCAGAACAGCTGTTCCTCATTCTGTCTCCCTGCTGCTGTTTGACCCGGGCCCTCTCCACCATTTTGTTTCTAAACTTTTCTCGAACACCGGAGTGACCAGTGACAAGCATTGCCCTCCTCAACACAGGACACAGAGAACAACAGAAGACCACTCAGACCTCCACGAGGGTGTCATCTCAACTGTGCATACTGGGCCAGTATATCAATGTGAAATAATTATGTCGAAGGATTTTGGGAAAGAGATGAGAAGGCGAGGCGCAGAACAGTGCGCCATTATACGGGAAAGCTGCTAAAGACGACATTGATTGAAGAGGAGAGATGGTTTCCCTTCTGGGCGATGCTCCCATCACGCACCCGCAGACATATCGCCGTTGTGCAAAGATAAACTCTGTCTAAATTCCCACATTCTGTTTTTTCGAATTGCGATTTCTCCCAATAGCACAAAATTTCAACACTCGCAATGTTCAAACGTTAATAAAGTACTCATAGATATATTTAGCGAACACCTGGAAGAAATTCTTCCAAACTTACCTGGGGAATTTCGGTTTGAGTGCTCTTGAACGTTAGGTAAAAGAAAGGGAAATTTGCCTCGAGGCTGTGTAATGTCGAGATGTGTTCCCCATGTAAACTGATAGTGGTTGACCATCCCAGTGCTTCCCGATGCAGGGTTGCTCTGACACACAGGGAGGTTTCTTTGATAAACTGTCCCGGGGGCTTCCAGCCGCGCTATGATGTCATGGGGCGAGCCCCCCGGTGATTGCCTGCAGTTGCTGTGACACAATAATGATGCTGGCCCCGGGACAGGAATACGAATTGGTTCATGAGTCACGTAGTACGGAGTCAATCTATGGAAAGTTCTTTCAACTTCACGGATTTATATATGAGAGGAGGTAAATGGGCAGGGCTTACACCTCGGGTCCACTCTTCCTTCACTCGCAACACCCCACACCCACCTCCCATTGTCCCAAGGCAATTTCCCCTGGAACCGCCGAATGTGTAACACCTGTCCATTTACCTGCTCCCTCCTGAATATCCAAGGGCTCGAACATACCTTCCAGGTGAAGCAGCACTTTACCTGCACATTTGCCACAACCTAGTCTACTGCATTCGTTGCTCACAGTGTGGTTTCCCCAACGTAGCATGAAGCATAAACAGGGCGACTGCTTCGCAGAACATCTCGGTTCTTCCCGCAAAAAAAGGCCTTGAGCTTCTGGTTGCCAGTCACTTTAACACGCCACCCTGTTCCCTGGCCAATCTCTCTGTCTCAGGCATGCAGCAGTGTTCCAGCAAAGCTCAGCTCCAGATGGAAGACCAACGCCGCATTTTCCACTTGGAGATTCTATAGCCCTCCAGCCTTCAACATCGAGTTCAATATTGTTTGGACCCGAACTCCCCCATGCCCTTAACCCCTACCACACCCACACGAGGCCTTGTTATCACATCGCCTGCGGTTACACACGACTTATTGTTAGCCAGGAACAGTCTCCATTAACAGTTAGTCACCCTCCTACACAGATCGTTATTCACTCCTTTGTCCCTCAAATGTTCTCCCTCTGAACTGGTGGCAAAGAGAGCAATGTGGGCTGATATCCGAGCCAGCTGTTTGTCCCAACTCCAGGAACAGGGCTCTCTCCATTGGCGGATAAATAAACCATTTTGCTGTTGCGTTGACGTGAGGAGACTGTGTAAATATAAACATTTTCAAAATCCCCACCTTCCGTTGGTCGAACTTTGAGTTCACTCTGAATCACAACACGTGTCACAGCGCATTTGGAGGCCCACCTTAGCTCTGCTGGTTCTACAAAGCAAGTAAATTAGAGTCTCTATTTGTATCATTCTCTTGCCTTCTCTCTGTAAATCTCCTCATTGTAACTTTGAACATGACAACCGAATTCCCTTTTGTGTTCTTGAATCTGTCTCTTTGTCACGGTCAGACAGAGATTTACGGATCCGAACCACTCCCTGTGCGAAAATGTTCTCCTTAATGTCACTTTTACTTTTTTTCCAAATACCTTGAAATCTCTGCCGATTTTTTGGTAAATTGAAAGGATTCTCATTCCTGCACATGAGGCTGAATTGATTTAATTTCTAACGCAAAGGACTGCAGATTCTGAGAATCCGAGACAGAAAGAGGAACTGCTGGATAAACTCAGCAGGTTTGGCAGTACCTGTGGGAGAAAACAGAGCTCTGAAATATTGTCTCTGACCTGCTGAGATGCTCCTGCAATTTCTGTTTTTGTTCTTAACTGAAAGTTCATTTCATCTTTCAGGATAAAACAACCAGACTCTCCATTTGCAGATATTTAACCCTTTCGAAACCTGTGAAGTGATTGGATTCAAACAAACCCAGCAATAATTCACACTTTCTCAGCTCCACAGGCAGAGCGACCCGGGAAATGAAGCTGTCAGTGTGGTTCTTTAGTCAGAGTGTTTAATGCGATGGACTTGAGATCTATTGCAGTTTCCCCACGCAGGTGTGAACCTTGCGGACAACAGTTCAGAACTGTCGTCTAAAAGAAAGGGAGGCTGTTTCCCGGTTTCTTCATTAAGATTCAAATCAGTAGAGGGTGAAAGATATTTCACTCACATTGGGACTGGTCGGGAATCTGCAACCCACTGCCTGTCAGGGTGGAACAAGCAGATACCCACAGAGGTGCTATTGAGGCAATGAGTCAAGTATTTGGAAATGAGACTGGAACAGTGAGGGGCTTGAAGTCGTGATCGAAATGAAGCAGGCACCTGAGGATTAATTTTATTTGAGAGTGAAAGACACTGATTCACAAAATTGGGACGATGGAAGGGAAGCATTGACGGTAATTATCTTTGGCCGTTCACCTTGTGAATGTTCCCATTGCTGCGCATGTCCGTGTTAACGTCAAAACTCTGCAGTATGACGGTGTTCGGTACGCACAGGGCCGGGGCGCAATGGACGACGCATCTGACTCAACCTACCTGTTTGAAATGCAGCTCACAGCTTCTTCAAACAGCCCAATTAATCTTTCTCATTGTCCTGAAGCCTGCATAAGGTTTGAATTCCTGATCTGCGGGTACGAGACTCTTTTCACTGTCTCGCGTCAGTAAGTGTTCCTGAGCAAATCAGAGTCACGTCACAGCGCTGTCAGAGGAGGGGAAGCTGAAAGAGCCCCACACGTTGCTCACGCGCACATTTCACTTTCCCCAAATCACCGCCCCAACCACTGCGTCTCCTGGGAGTGGAAAGGGAACAAACACCAAAACTCAGTCTCATATTTGTGAATCTTCCAAAAATGAGAAAACTGTTCATCCCTTCGGATCTTCCATCCTGGGCTAACAGGGGTGATTTTAAATGGCTGTCCAGTCAGTGCCAATTCTTTTTGGCTGAAAGTATCTTCCTTATCTCATCCCAGCATTTCTTGCCACAGAGACCTGTGAGGCAGAGTTCATGTATATATTTCCTTGTATCGTATTTTGTAAATTACATTCGTTTGCTGGTTGTTTGTATCGGGTATTTCAGGTTCATTAGCCGCTGTTTAAGTGTGTTGGTAGGTTTGTGGGCTACCATGATGCTGAGAGGGTTGAGTTGTCTGGATATCATTTAACAGATGTCTTTAATGTAATGTAATGTGGCTCGGGTTTCTGCAGACGCTGCCTCTGCTTGTGTCAGTTTGTTGATGTGAAATCGTCACATTGGGTTTATTGGGTAGGCAAAAGTGCGTATTGCAGATGCTGGAAACCAGAGCTTAGATCAGAGAGGTGCTGGAAAAGCACAGCTTGTCAAACAGCTTCCGAGGAGCAGGAAAATCGACGTTTCGTGCAAAAGACCCTTCATCAGGAATAGAGGCAGGACCCCTCCAAGGTGGAGAGATAAATTGGGGGGGTGGGGGGGTGGTTGCTGGGCCAAAGGTAGCAAAGAGTAAAATAGGTGAATGATGGTGGGGATGGAGGTGACAGGTCAGAGAGGAGGGTGGAGCCGACAGGTGGGAAGGGAGATTGGCCAGTGGGACAGGTCATGAGATCAGTGCTGAGCTGGAAGTTTGGAACTGAGGTAAGGTGGGAGGAGGGGAAATGAGGAAACTGGTGAAGTCCACATTGATGCCCTGGGGTTGAACTGTTCGGAGGCGGAAGATGAGGTGTTCTTCCTCCAGGCGTCGGGTGGGGAGGAAGCAGCGCTGAAGGAGGCCCAGCACCTGCATGTCCTCGGTAGAGTGGGAGGGGTGTTGAAATGTTGGGGAACAGGGCGATGGGGTTGATTAGTGCGGGTGTCCCGGTGATGTGACTCGACTCTCCAATCTTCCCAATGTTGTAGAGATCGCATCGGGAGCAATGGATGCAAAAAATTACATTGGTGGATGCACAGGTGAAAGTCTGCGCCCTGGTTTAGAGTTCCAGGAATCGAAGGAATTTTCAGCAGAGCTACCAGCTGGCATCCATTGCTCCCTGGTGGTCTAGTGGTTAGCATTCGGCGCTTTCACCGCTGCGACCCGGGTTCGATTCCCGGTCAGGGAAGCAATTGTCAGGAGCCATTATAGGCAACATGTTCTTCTTTAATGCGCTGTCCAGTTGTTTATTGATCTTCAGAGTTCCGAGGTGCGACAGCGTGTCGTGGCTCTTTAAAATAGTGTCCTGATGCAGGTTGGTTTGTATCTGTCAGGTTAATTGTTTCTGTAGTTAAGTTCTTGGTTCGCGTGCGTTATTTTCCTGTAGACGGTGTTCTGAATTTACCATTGACTGTTCGCTGTACTGTGACATCTAGAAATGGCACTTTGTTGTTGTTCTCCTCTTTTGTGAATTTTATGCCAGAAAGAATATTATTGATGGTGTTGTATGATTCTTCTAATTTGTTTCATTTTGTGATGAAAAAAGTGTCATCACTGTAGCGGACCTAAAGTTTGGGTTGGATCGTCGGAAGGGCTGTTTGTTCGAGTCTCTGCAGCATTGCTTCTGCTAGGAATCCTGATACTGGTGGTTTCATGGGTATTTCGTTGATTTGTTTGTCGGGCTTGCTACTGAATATGAAGTGGGTGGTAAGGCACAGTTCCACGAGCTTGACAGTGTTATCTTTGCTGATGAAGTTGGTGCTGTGTTTGTGTTTTTAGTTCTTCTAGGAGTGTGTTCAGTTTTCTTTGGCCACGTTGATGTTAATGGATGTGAACAGGTCTGTTATGTCAAAGGACTACATTATTCAATCATCTTCTATCTTGGTGTCTTTGGTAGTCAGGTATTCTTGGATGGAGTAACTGGATGGCGTGAATCTTCGACTTGGTGTTTTAGTCTTCAGTGGAGGCCTTTGACTAGTCTGTATATTGGTGTTCCAAGTAGTGAGACTATGGCCTGAGGGGGGCTCCTGGTTTGAAGAGTAGGAGAACACCAACAAAGTGGCATTCCTCGATGTCACAGTAGAACGAACAGTCAATGGGGAACTTCAAACTAGCGTCGACAGAAAAACAACACATATGGTATATCGTATATTTAAGGAGAACAGGTTCCCAATAAACCCAGTCCGCCGATTTCTCATTGATGTTTCCAAGCTGAATTTCAAAACTTCCGTTTGTCCTTCCATTCTTTCCTGTTTTATTTTGTGGCTTTTGAAAACTTTCCCAATCCTCTGACTGAGTGTTGGAGTTGGGAAGTTATGTTGTGGCTGTACAGGACATTAGTTGGACCACTTTTGGAATATTGTGTGCAATTCTGGTCTCCCTCCAATCAGAAGGATATTGTGAAATTTGAAAGGGTTCTGAAGCACCAGTGGGTCCACAGAGGGGAGAGGACCTTCTGCTGCCCTGAGTGCGGGAAGGCCTTTCGTGATTCCTCTGCCCTGCTGATGCATCAGTTGGTCCACACCGGGGACGGCTGTTCTCTTGCCCTGAGTGCGAGCTGGCCTTCAGCAGTTCTTCCCACCTGCTGAACCACCAGTGGGTCCCCACTGAGGAGAGGTCGTTCTTCTGCCCTGAGTACAGGAAGGGCTTTGCTCTTTCCTCTGACCTACTGGCCCACTGGTGGATCCACATGGGGGAGAGGTCGATCAGTTGCCCTTCGTGCAAGAAGGCCTTCAGCAATTCCTCAGCCTTGCTGTTCCACCAATCCGTCCACACCGGGGAGAAGCCGTTTTCCAGCCCGAGTGCGTGAAGGGCTTTCCCCGCTCCTCCATCCTGCTGAAGCACCAGTGTGTCCACAGCGGAGAGACGCCCTTCAGCTGGCACGAGTGTGGGAAGTGGTTCATGTTTCCCTGCAACTTGCGGAAGCACCTGGGGAAGCACCAGCGGGAGCACCAACGCTCCCAGCAATCAGATCCCACTGGTGTTCTGCCTTGGGTCTCCCCATGGACTGAACCTCCTGTCACTTCTGACAGTGGGTGCTGTGGGAGAGCACGTGAGCTGTTTTTGTTGTCTGCTGGACTGCAATTGCATCCTCCACTCCCCACAACCACAACCTCACAGTGGCTCAGGGGCGTCACGGTGACTCAGTGCTTAGCACTGTTGCCTCATGGCACCCGGAACTCAGGATCAGTTCCACCCTTGGGGGTCTGTGTGCAATTTGTGGAGGGTAGGAAAATGGATATGACTGGGTTACTCTTCGGAGGATCAGTGCAGATGTGTTGGGCTGAAGGACCTGTTTCCACACTGTAGGAGTTCTACGATCCTATGAGCTTTGCTTTGAGTGGACACTGCTGCTCATTAAGACCGCGACTTCAAATTGGCAATGAAATGATCCAGAGAAACCTAAGACCGCAAGATCATCAGAGCAGAAGTTAGGCAATTCGGCCTATCGTGTCTACTCTCCCATTCGTTAGAGTCAAAAAAATTGCAGATGACATTAGCTACAGTGTGGAAACAGGCCATTTGTCCAAACAAGTCCACACCGACCCTTCAAAGAGTAACGCGCCCAGACCCATTTCCCTCTGACTAATGCACCTAACTCTATGGGCAATTATGCATGGCCAATCCACATGACCTGAACATCTTTGGACAGGATCTCCCAGAGAAAACCAGCATAGACACTGGGAAAATGTGCAAACGCCTCACAGAGGGTCACCCAAGTCTTTGATCAAACTTGGGTCCCCGGCACGGTGAGGCTGCAGTGGTAACCACTGAGCCACTACATATTGCAACCCGAAGTCGATAAGCAGGAGATTAGGAGAATACAGCAAGCCAGGTAGCACCAGGATGTGGAGTAGTCAGCGTTTTGGGTATTAACCCTTCTTCAGGACTGAAATGTTGACTTCTGTATGAGAAACAATTTACGGGAATGTTGCTGGGGGTTGGAGGGTTTGAGCTACAGGGAGAGGCTGAATCGCCTGGGGTTGTTTTCACTGGAGCATCGGAGGCAGAGGAGTGACCTAATAGAGGTTACAAATCCATGAGAGGAATGGACAGGGTAATAGACAAGGTATTTTCCCTGGGATGGGGGAGTCCAGGACTAGAGGGCATAGGTTGAGGGTGAGAGGCGAAATATATTAAAGGGACAACTTCTTCATGCAGAGGGTGGTACATATATGAAATAAGCTGCCACATGATAAAGGTGAGGTGCTGTCAAATGGGAGTAGATTAATATAGGATATCAGGTCAGCATAGGCAAGTTGGACCGGTTTCTGTTTCCATGCTGTATGTGTCTCTGACTACTGGTCCTGATGTAAGTTTAAAATAGAGTCCAAGTAACTTTGAATAGTTCAATCTTGTTGAGCTCACCTCCTCAACAGTTTCAAATGAATCTCCCCTAGCGATACTCTTTAAACATGCTGAGTTGGACAAAGTATCCCATCAACTTCAACAAAACCCAGAGGTGAAGAGGTCAGAAGTCAGAACACCAAGGGGACCAAACCTGATCACAATATTCCAGGTGCAGCTTCATCAACGTCCTGTAAAACTACACGATAACTTCCCAACATCTATCCTCAATTCCCTAACTGATGAAGGTCATTGGACCTGAACCTTGCTTCACTGCCTTGCGTAGCAATGTTATCAGAGATATCGGATCCACTTTAAACTGATCCATACTCCAGCGGCTGGGAGCACCAACGCAGAGTAGTACACCATGCATGTGCTGGGTGCATACCCCAAAGATCGATGGGTCAAATCCATGTGATGCTATTGCTCAATGTCTCCATAAGCTGCTTTCCTTGGTAAAGGTACTGTGTTCTTTATCTTGCCTTAGCATCTGTTTCCCAAAGCTTCTTTAGTGGCAGCTGGAGGAAGGTCTGGGCTCCAAGAAGCGGGGTGCCCGGCTCGATTTGCTCAAGGTTTGTATCTATTAACTTATTTAAATGGTACCTACTGTGTGGAGCTATGGTTTTCATTAAAACCGAAGGATCATGTCATAGTGTTTGTTTATATTTAGCAGTTGTAGTTGGTAAAATACACTCCCTGGGGGAGCACCTTCTATGATGCTGCATTTCTTGCCTTCTGCCCTTCCCCCATTTGTTATCTCCCATCTCGACTTTATATGTTTTTGGTCAAATTTGATTTCATATTAATCAGACTTGGTATTCACTGTGTGCTAGTAATTTGTTTGTTCGAATATTGTAAGTCAAAATTAATGGTGTAATTTCATTTCTAATGTCAGAAGTTTACATTGAATGTGCAGGTGTGAATGCCAGTAAGTTGTGAAAAGAAATCAATAACTTGTGATTTTATAGCAAAAAGAGCAGTTCACTGATATCAATGGCATTGTCTCATTTGAAGATGATGAGTTGAGCCTGATCAACAAACCGTTTCATGAAGTCACCCAATTTAATTAAAATCTTCTTTAACTTAATTGAAGATAATAACTCTGGCATGCTAAAATTTATACAATTTGTTTTTTAAGATTTATTTATGTGTCCATTGCTCAGCCACATTGGGGAGACTGGATGCAAACTTGCAGAACATTTCAGGGAACAAATCTAGGACTCCAAAACTAAATGACCCCACCGCCCTGTGGCTGAATACTTTAACTCCCCCTCCTAATCCGTCAAGGGCATGCAAGTCCTGGGCTGTAACCCCTCCAAGCTCTAGCTACCTGACTCTTGTAGGAAGAACACTTCATCTTCCGCCTTGGGACCCACCAACTACATGGGATCAATGTCGATTTCACCAGCTTCCATATTTCCCCTCACTTTCACTCCCACACCACGCGCCTTGTCCCAGATCCAACCTTCCAACTCGGCATTGGCCTCTTGAGCTGTCCTACCTTTTCATCTTGCTTCCCAACTTTTCGTTCCACTCTCCTGTCTTACCTCTCATGATCTCTCCCCACCTCCATCGACCTATTTCATTCACAGCTACCTCCCCTCTATCCCCATCCCCTTATCATTTATCTCTCAGCCCCCATGGACCAACCTTCATTCCTGATGAAGAACTTATGCTCTAAAACAATACTGTGGTGAAGGAACATCCTTAATAAGAAAGAGCTCCCAATTCAGGTTTATTCCCCGTTAGTTTCCCTGCTCTTCAAGAAATAAGAAATGTCTTTTTCTTCAACTAGAAAGTGGTCTTACACTTTGCGGTGTCTGAAGTGTTATACCACTTCACTTTTTGCCCAATTGTTAAGGATCCTTTCAACCTGTTTTTCGGACAATGGTGGCGGTGACCAAAAGCAATCATTTCACTGCTCTTCAATGCCCCATTTCCCCTCCTATGAAACACTTTGACATGTTGTCTGAGTGCACTTGGTTTTCAAAATGTAATTTAGCCATTGAAGTGAACTGGGTTAATCTTTATCAATCACTAACTTTGTTTGCATTAACTGTAATTATCCACCAATTTGCTGTTTTTTGTTCCACCAAAGCTGGAAACAATGATCTGTATTTATGTTGCACTCAGGTGTGAAAAATCAACCCAGGAATCGTCATATTATTATACTTGTCTCAAGTTATAACTGGAAGCATTCTGTGGCAGTTTAAGACTAAAGATGTGGCTGGAAAGAATGTAGATTGATGAGGAAAGTCAAAAAGCAGAATCTCTGGCTACAATCTATCAGTCTGGCTTGATAAAGTGGTGGCTCTTCAAAAGCACCTTCCAAGCCATCACCTCAACCATCAAGAGCAGGGAAGTGTGAACACAGCATTCCAACTGTGAAATATATCGCATTTATTCTTTGTTATTGATCAAAAACCTGGAATTCGCTCCTGAACATTATTGCAGACCAAATCATAACTGTGAAGCAATTTAAGAGGCAGCTCAGCACCACGTATTCAAGGATAGTTTGGGAAGGGTTGTTGGCAGAGCCAATGATAATCACATCTCATGAAATAATAAGCAAAGAGGCATGGACAGAGGATTGGCTAACCAATGATACAATTGGGATAAGGGACATAGAACATAGAACATAGAACATAGAATAATACAGCACAGTACAGGCCCTTCAGCCCTCGATGTTGCGCCGATCAAAGCCCACCTAACCTACACTAACCCACTATCCTCCATATACCTATCCAATGCCCGCTTAAATACCCATAAAGAGGGAGAGTCCACTACTGCTACTGGCAGGGCATTCCATGAACTTACGACTCGCTGAGTGAAGAACCTACCCCTAACATCAGTCCTATATCTACCCCCCCTTAATTTAAAGCTATGCCCCCTTGTAATAGCTGACTCCATACGTGGAAAAAGGTTCTCACTGTCAACCCTATCTAACCCCCTAATCATCTTGTACACCTCTATCAAATCACCCCTAAACCTTCTTTTCTCCAATGAAAACAACCCCAAGTGCCTCAGCCTTTCCACATAGGATCTTCCTACCATACCAGGCAACATCCTGGTAAACTTCCTCTGCACCCGTTCCAGTGCCTCCACATCCTTCCTATAGTATGGCGACCAAAACTGCACACAATATTCCAGATGCGGCCGCACCAGAGTCTTATACAACTGCAGCATGACCTCAGGACTCCGGAACTCAATTCCTCTACCAATAAAAGCCAGTACGCCATATGCCTTCTTCACTGCACTATTTACCTGGGTGGCAACTTTCAGAGATCTGTGTACATGGACAACAATTTCCCTCTGCTCTTCCACACTACCAAGTAGTCTACCATTAGCCCAGTAATCCATCTTTTTATTACTCTTACCAAAGTGAATCACTTCACACTTAGCTACATTGAACTCCATTTGCCACCTTTCTGCCCAGCTCTGCAGCTTCTCTATATCCCGCTGTAACCTGCCATATCCTTCCTCACTGTCTACAACTCCTCCGACTTTCGTATCATCCGCAAACTTGCTCACCCAACCTTCTAACCCTTCCTCCAGGTCATTTATAAAAATGACAAACAGCAATGGTCCCAAAACAGATCCTTGCGGAACACCGCTAGTGATGGCACTCCAAGATGAACCTTTGCCATCAACTACTACCCTCTGTCTTCTTCCAGAGAGCCAATTCCTAATCCAAACCTCCAACTCACCCTCAATGCCATATCTCTGTATTTACTGCAGTAGCCGACCATGGGGGACCTTATCAAACGCCTTACTAAAATCCATATATACCACATCTACCAGTTTCCCCTCATCTACCTCCTTAGTCACCTTCTCAAAGAATTCAATAAGGTTTGTGAGGCACGACCTGCCCTTCACAAAACCATGCTGACTATCCTTGATCACATCATTCTTATCCAGATGTGCATAAATCCTATCCCTTACAATTCTCTCTAAGACTTTGCCCACAACAGAAGTGAGACTCACTGGACTATAGTTACTAGGATTATCCCTACTCCCCTTCTTGAACAAGGGAACCACGTTTGCTAGCCTCCAGTCCTCTGGCACTACTCCTGTCGACAAAGAGGACACAAAAATCAAGGCCAATGGCTCTGCAATCTCCTCCCTTGCTTCCCAGAGAATCCTAGGATAAATGCCATCAGGCCCAGGGGACTTATCTATTTTCACCCTTGCCAGAATTTCCAACACCTCTTCTCTACATATCTCAAAGCCATCCATTCTACTTATTCGTGCTTCAGTATTCATATCGACAACAATGTCCTGTTCCTGAGTGAATACTGACGAAAAGTATTCATTCAGCGCCTCCCCAATCTCTTCAGCCTCCACACGCAACTTCCCATTACTATCCTTGATTGGACCTATTCCTTCCCTAGTCATTCAGGTGTTCAGGATAGCAAATTGGAACTAGTAGTGTGCCACAGGGATCGGTGCTGGGGCCAAAATTATTTACAACATCTATCTTAATTCCGTGGATAAGTAAAGTGAATGCACTATTGCCAAGACTGCAGAAGAGACGGTTGATGGGAAGGAAGGTGGTAAGAATGACATGAAATATCTGGAGAGGGATATAGATAGGTTAAGCAAATGAGCAAACGTTTGGCAGACGGAATAGAATGTGGGGAAATGACGTTGTGCACTTTGCCAGGAGGAAAAGTGTTGAATGTTAAATGGAGAAAGCTGTTGAATAGAGGGATTTGGAAGCCCAAATCCATGCATCTCTTCAGCCAAATTCAGTGAGTAATAGGGAAGGCAAATGGGAAGTTGGCCTTTAAATAGAGTATAAAAGTAGGGAGGTTATAGTCAACCTATTTCAGGCACTAGTCAAGCCACAACTGAACACTGGCAGGGTCCTTTACCTAAGGAAAGATGTACTGGCATTGGAGGCAGTCCAGAGAAGGTTGACCAGTATGATATCAGGGATGGAAAGAATATCATATGAAGAGAAGTGAATAGGTTAGGCCTGTACTTATTCGAAGTTAGAAGATTTAGAGATCATCTTATTTTCACATAAAAGATTCTAAGAATACTTGACGGGCTTGATGTGGAAAAGTTTGGCTTTGTGGGTGAGCCTAGCACCAGAGGGAATAACCTGCAAATGAGGGATTGCATGTTGAAGACAGTAAGGAATTGTTACTGAAGGCAGTAAATCTGTGGAACATGTTACTACAGAGTGTTGTTGAGCCTGGGTCGTTAAGTACATTCAAGGCTGTCAGATTTTTTTTTAACCAGTGAGGGAATTGAGGATTATGGGGAAATGGCAGGAAAGTGGAGGTGATGTTTACCAGAGTAAACGTGATCTGAATAAACGGCCGAATTGATTCAATGCGGTGAATTGAACAGTCAGTAATAAAGGGGAAAAGGATACAACTGGCAACAACAGGCCGGTCAGTGTTGGAAAATTAGAGATTGCACGGAGTTGGTGGCATTTTGGCATTGTTACTGGATTTAACATCTGGAGTTTCAAATTGATGCTGCTATGTCTCCGATGCACTTTGAAAACAATTAATATATCTGGAATATAAAGCTTATCGCTGCTTTGGTGATCTGAGCAATTGATATCAGGGCCTATCTTGTTAGGGAAGGAAATCTTTAGCCTTACCCCGCTAGGTGATTGTGTCACTCTTGATCCACGGTAATGTGATTAACTCGTAACTGCCCTCTGAAAGGGCACTTGGTTTTTCTGGGAGATAAAGTGCCACATCCCACGAATAAGTAAAGGAAAATATTCAGCAGAAAATTGCCACTGAAGTGAAGATTGTGATCTCGTGATAATGGTTGATTAAGCCAGAGATCTAGGTCTTCTGAGAAAAAAAATTCAAATCCCATCATGGCAGCCAGTGGAATTTATGTTCAAGTAATAAAAAGATCTGGAAGTGAGAGTTTGTCTCAGTACTGACCACCAGGAAACCATTATTGATGAAAACAATGAACTGCAGATGTTGGAGATCGGAAACAAAAGGCACCATTGCTGGGGCATCGCAGCAGGTCTGGCAGCATCTGTGGAGAGAAAACAGTTAGTGTTTTGAATCCAGTCACTTTTTAAGGGCCACTGGACACGAAACATTAACACTAATCTCTTTATAGACGCTGCCAGAACTGTTCTGTGTCTCCAACCATTATTGATTGATTGTTGTGAAATGATTCCTTTATGGAGGAAAATCTACCATTCATCAACCCTGTGTGTGCACAGGGACCATGTGATTCCAGACCTACTACAGTGTGGGGTTGACTCTCAGCTGCCTTCTCCCATGTAGTCCCGAGTCAATTACTCGGTCCAAAGGACATGAGGGACGTTGAGAAAATGTTGCACATGCTTGCAACAATCACATGCCACAATTTCTTTTACAAGAAAACCATCGGTTAATGAGGGACAACCAAGGCAAATTGCTATGGGAATGTCACGCCCAACTGATTTGATTTCCTTGTAGCAATACCATAAAATTGTAAGTATTTTTAAAAATCGTCTTCAGAGGTTACATCACTGTAGGAATACTGCATGCAATTCTGGCTGTTTGCGAGGCGATGGATGTTGTGAAATTTGAAAGGGTTCAGAAAAGATTTACAAGGACGCTGCCAGGGTTGGAGAGTTTGAGCACGATGAAAAGGCAGAACAGACTGGCGTTATTTTCCCTGGAGCTTTGGAGGCTGAGAGGTGACTTTACAGAAGTTCATAAAATTATGAGGGGCGTGGAAAAGGACAAATAGGAAAGGTCTTTTCCCCGGGGTGGTGGTGGGGAGTCAAAAACTAGAGTGCATAGATTTAAGGTTAATAGCAAATGGAGTTTAACATAGATAACCATGAGGTCTCACAGTTTGGATAGTCAAATCAAGGTAGGAGTTTCATGGTGAATGGTTGGACCTGTAATGGAAGAGAGGGATCTCGGAGTAGGTTCACAGTTCACTGAAAGTGGAATCATATGTAATAGTATTTCGGCACTCCGGTCTTCATCAGTTAGAGCTTTGAGTATAGAAGCTGGGAATTTATGTTTCAGTTACGCAGAATGTTGGTGAGGCTGCTCTTGGAGCATAAAATAGATTCAGTGCGATATTGAAGTCAGGAAAGAATTACAAACATATACTGTTTAGAGAGACATAAATAATGTATCTAAATAAGATAGTGAATTATAGTATAGATAAGTGCCAAATGATAATGTTCTTCTGACAAGCACCGAATTTGTTTCATTTGCAGTATTCCCAACCAAGAAATCTAGGGGTGCACGTTCATAGTTCCAAGAAAGTCGAGTTACAGGTTGACAGGGTGGTGAAGAAGCCTTTCAGCCTGCTTCCATTCATCAGTCCAAGTACTGAGCACAGGAGTTGGGACATCTTGTTGCAGCTGTCACACATGCCACACGACACAAGGTATGACCCTGCCCTTCTCTGACTGACTATCCCTTTGAATATCAGGGGGAAGACACCCCTTTAATTGTGATGTTCAGGAAAGATGCCTTACTTCAACAAAAATGTGCTGTACTCACAGATGTTTGGACAGAGAAAGGATTTTCATTCTTCATTCAGAAAGAGAGGAACGGCAGTAGCTTCAGAAGCTCATGGTCCAACTTGTACATTCAAAAAATAGAGGGGCTTTGTTTGGCAAGAGGACCCAGTTAATTCTGGTCCTTCAGGGCTCCCCATTGGTCAATCTCCAATCACAGCACTGTCTGGACTGGGTGACGTGAGCGATGGGAGACAGTCAGCCTCGAAATGCAGGAATGTCACTGCCAACCACCGCGAATCCAATTGGCTACGTAAGGTTTGCGCGCGCGCATACACACACAAACACACACGCACACACACACAAACACACACACACACACACACACACACACACACACACACACACACACACACACCATTGTGGGCATCACAATGCAAACGTTAGCCAACGAGCTTCAGAGGGATAGTGTGCATTCTGGGCAAAATCTTAGAGCAAAACAATATTTCCCCCTTTCCATTCCTCATCCTGGGAGGGCGAGAGAGGGGGGAGGCACTGTTCACTTGCAGCAACTGGAGGCAGAGAGTATGAATCCAAACAGGGAGCAGACTCTGCAAAGGTCGGTTTCAGTCGGCTTCTTCTGGAATATTGTGTGCAATTCTGGTCTCCCTCCAATAGGAAGAATATTGTGAAACTTGAAAGGATTCAGAAAAGTTTCATAAGGATGTCACCAGGGTAAGAGGGTTTGAACCACAGGGAGAGGCTTTGAATCACAGGGCGAGGCTGAATAGGACAGGGCTGTTTTCCCTGGAGCATCGCAGGCTGAGTGATTTTTTTTAAAAAGAGGTTTTTAAAAGCTTGAGGGGCGTGGATGGGGTGAATAGACAAGGTCTTGTCCCTGGGATAGGGGGAGTGCAGAACTAGAGTGCACAGGTTGAGGGTGAGAGGGGAAAAATTAAAAGGGACCTTGCAGTCAACCTTTTCATGCAGAGGGTTGTGCATGCATGGAATGAGCTGCCAGAGGAAGTGGTGGAGGCTGGTGGAGGCATCTGGATGGGTATATGAATAGGAAGGATTTAGACGGATATGTGCCAAGTGCTGGCAAATGGGATAAGATTAATTTTGGATATCTGGTCGGCTTGGACAATTTAAATTGAAGAGTCTGTTTCTGTGCTTTACGTCTCTGACTCTGAATGGTGAAAAGTATTGGCATTCGTTGAAACATTTATGCAACAGGAATTTGCAAGAGGGTAAACATAAGCCTCATTCCGTTGATCCATGAATCCTGGTGCAGTATGGATGTATTTCCAGTAATAGAGTCAGTATGACATGGAAGGAGTCCAAAACGACGGCTTCTTTTACAAAATTTCCCACGTCAATCCGAGTCTTCTGGGAATCTAAGATAACCGTGCCTTAATATAAGATAGATAAGTCTGGGGTATCTGGTACATATTCGATGGAATGTTTGTGGCTCTAAAAGCCTGGTTTGCAGTTGTTTCTGTGCTCATAATATTGTACTGCAGCATATTGTATATCTTCAATAAGAACGTCAATACCGAAATATATGTCCATTCAGCAACTTGAGTCCATGTGAACAATTCATGGAGCATGCAATCCACCACATGACCCAGCTGGTATACATTTACATATAGATCAGCACAAAGATCTTGGGTATGAAGAAAGGAATGAATGTTTAGGGTGTAGGTCTGCTCGCTGAGCTGTAGGTTTGATATCCAGGTAAGAATGTTCCACAGAAACTAGAATTATTTGTTCTGATTATCTATTGTGGACTGACAGCGATGACCTTTGCAATCTCTTTTCACAGGAATATTATAAGAGACGAATTTGAAGGTAGAAATCTCAGACCAAACATCACATCAAAGTCTGACAGTCACTTGACTCACCAGGACTTGGATATTAATGGCCTTGAAACAAGGATGAGGCGGTATGTCTGCTTAGTAAGGTTGGAAACGTCAGGGTGACTGGAAACTCAGAGTCTCACATACCCACACACCAGAGTAGTGACTGGAACATGCTTTACAGACTGAATGAGAGTGTTCCAATTATCAGAGGATTCATCAGTAACATCATACACATGCTGTAAGTGTGAGCGAGTTTTCAACTGATCGTTGAACCTAGAGAAAAACGAGGACACCTGCACCATGGAGAAACCGTGGAAATACAGGGAGTGTAAGGACGGTTTCCCTTCCCCGCCTGCACTGGACATTCATCAACATTTGCACACTGGCCGTTCACCTGCACTCAGCGCGGGAAAGGATTCACTCAGTCACATCATCTCCTGGTCAACACCGGGGAGAAACCGTTCATCTGCCCCATATGCTGAAGCAGATGAAGGACATTTTTTGAAAAATCTTGGATGGACCATACTGCAGATATACCTGAAATAGATACATTTGTCTCTGTTCCATTGAGTCTCCAGCACAGGGCCAGACCGGGCAGCTCAATTGGTCTCTGTCAGTGTTTATTCTCCACCTGAGCCTCCACCCACCCACCCCTCTTCATTGCCTCTCATCTCCCCTCCATCAGCATAAAGGTATCCCCCACTTTTCGAAAATTACCTTTACACTACTTGACCTTTACGAAAGACCTACATTAATAATTGTTTTCACAAACCAAAAGAAATCCGAAGAGGATTTTCGCTGTTACAAAGAAAGGCATAATCTAAATTTGTTCATGGTAATTGCTTCTTCGCTTTACTCCATGTCAGCTTACGAAAGGTTTCATAGGAATGCTCTACTTTCAGATAGTGGGGGGAACCTGGAGTGGGGGGCACGGTGGCTCAGTGGTGAGCACTGCTGCCTCACAGATCCAGGGGTCCAGGTACGATTTCTGTGGAATTTGCGCATTCTCCCCGTGTTTACGTAGGGTCCCTCCCACAATCCAAAGATGTGCAGCTCAGGTGAATTGGTCATGCTAAATTGCCCATAGTATTAGGTGGATTAGTCAGGGGTAAATCTAGAATAGGGGAATGGGTCTGGCTGAGTTACTCTTCCAAGTGTTGGTGTAGATTTGCTGGGCCGAAGAGCTTGTTTCCATACTGTAGGGAATCTAATACACTGAACCTGCTGTTTATTGCCCAGGTGTGGTTTCTGTTCCTTTGTTCACCTCCCGTTCATGTGTCTATCAAGATATACCTTAAACGTTGTTAAGGTCCCTGCCTCCACTACCTGCACTGACAGTGCATTCCAGGAACCCCCACCACCCCTCTGTGTGATTCCCCACCCCCACCACCTCTCCCCAGACAGTCCCCTCTCGTCTCGAACCTGTGCCCTCTTTAATGTGACCTTTCCACCCTGGAAGGAAAAAAAAACCTCTGACTATCATAGAGTCCCTCCAGGGTGGAAACAGACGATTCAGCCCAACACGTCAACAGCGACCCTCCAAAGATTAACCTACAGGGACTCATTCCTCTACCCCATGACTCTATATTTACCCCTGACTATTGCACCTGACATACACATCCCTGAACACTGAGGCAATTTACACACAGACAATACAACTTAACCTGCCTATTAGTGGACACTATGGGTAATTTAGCATGGCTAATCCATCCCAACCGACACATTTTTGGAATGTAGGAGGAAGCCCATCCAGTCATGAGGTGTAGGGAGAATGTGCAATCTGCACACAGACAGTCACCTAAGACTGAAATCGAACTCGGGTCTCTGGCACTGTGAGGCATCAATGCAAACCACTGAGCTACCCTGCCACCCCTGTCCAGCCAATCTGTCTCTCATCATTTTGTTGAGGTCTCCCCTCAGCCTTTGTCTTTCCAGAGAAACAATCCAGGTTTATGCCACATCTCCTCATAATAAGAGCCCTTCAGACCTGGCAATGTCCTGGTGAACCTTGTCTGTACCCTCTGCCAGAGCACCCACATCCTTCCGGTAGTTTGGCGACCAGAACTGCACGTAGTATTCCGAATGTGGCCAGAATAAATAGCTGTAACATAACTCGCCAACTCTTACACTTAAGGAAGCGTGCTGTGTTTCTTCTTGACCACCGTACCCACCTGCATTACCACTTCCACGGATGTATATGCCCAAATCCTTCTGTATGCTAGTGCTGCTATGTGTTCTGCCATTTATCATACAATTCTTATATTTCCTTCGTCTCTATCCAGCTTCACCTTAATTGTCTTTCTCTTCATCTCCCCCCACCCCCTATCCCCCAACCCTCCACACATCAGCATATCATAAGACCATAGGATGTTCTTTATATGTTTGATCTTTCATTCCTGGGCCATTCTCAAGAACCTTCTCTGAACATGTTCCAGGGCTATCCTTCCTGAGATATTTACGCCAAAACTAAATTCAGTACTCCAATTGTAGCCTGACTGGAGCCTTACAGAGCCTCAGAAGTACATCCCTGCTTTTATATTCAAGTCTAATAAAAATAAATGTCATCATTGCATTTGCCTCCCCAACTAGTGACACTACCTTCAAGTTTACATTGAGAGAATCCTGGAGTAGAACTCCATAGTTCCTTTGCACATCAGATTTCTGAATTTTCTCCCCATAATCCTTCTCTTCCAGAGCAGCAGCAGAGATTTCCAGACACATTGATTGTTTTCAGGGATACCAAGGGATCTTGGGAATTACCAATATCCCAGGAGGAGGCAGAGAGAAATGTGGTGTGGTCCTGTAAACACCAGAACTTCCCAAACTGCCTGAGTCAGCAATAACTCTTTCTGGACCAAGAAACAAAAGGGCCACTGGGAAACTGTTACATCATAAGACCTCAGAAGCAGCAATTCGACCATTCAGCCCATTGAGTCTGCTCCACCATACAATCATTCTAAAGTATCAAGGGTTATGGGGAGTTTGGGTTTAGAAACTTATCAATTCTGATTGAATAGTGGAACAGACTCAATGGGCTAAATGGCCTAATTTCTGCTAGTTAACCATCCCTGGAAAGAAGGACGCAAAACAACGAGCTGAGATCAGTGTTTAATAACCTCAATGAAAAAGGACAATTAAGTCTGTCTGTGGAAGGAAGACCCTAACATAATGGAGTTTACTGCAGGACAGGCTGTTTCAAACAAACCGCTAAACCTCGAGGATAAGAAGGTAAGGTACAGACCTGAGATATCCAGAAGTGTGGGGAGGTGGTATTAGAATCTGAAGAATTGTCACACCACAGATTTGAAAGTGAGGAATCTCCACCAGAATTCACCCACAACCACAGCCAGAGGCTGGGATTAATATTGACTCCATTGCATTCAGCAGGACATCACGTCAATACTCTTATAAAGCAAACGCTGACACCACTACTCTAGATCTCAAACCAAACCATCCAGAGGAGCGCATCGCCCTATAATCTGTAAAATTAGCATGATAAGTAGTGTAGCCTGCTCTAGTGATAAAATAAATCCCCAACACGTTAAAATCAACAATCAAAAATTTATTTATCCAAGTCTCACGGTGAACAAATGAACAAAACTATTGACAAACTGGACATAGGCCAGGAGCAGATGGGTGGCACTAGTTTAGTTGGTGATCATGGACTGGTTGGCCTGAAGGGTCTGTTTCCAGACTGCATGACTCCATAGCAGTGAATTAATGGGGATCCATCCCAAAGATGATAAAGGTTTCAAGCACCACCTTAGGCAAATGTGTGGACTCAATCCAGATAACTGAGGGCAGTGGGGCACTGTGAGGGTCAGTAGATCAGACAGTCAGTCAGCAAGTTCTCTCTGAGAGACTTGTCTCAAGAAAGTAAGTGGTTTCCTGTCCTCCCAGCCAGATTATCCAGTTTTGGATTAGGTCCTATATTTCCAACAAAACAGGTAGACAGGGCAGTGAAAAAGGGTTTAAGCATGCTGGCCTTCATCAGTCAGGGCATTGAGTATAGAAGTTGGCAAGTTATGTTGCAGTTAATCAGGACATTGATGAGGCTGCATTTGGAGGATTGTCATCAATTTTGATCACCTTCCTATGACAAAAATGTTATTAAACTTGGAAAAGTGCTGACGACATATACAAAGATACATACTCAGGACTCAAGGGTCTGAGTAAAAGGGAGAGATTGGACAAGCTAAGACGTTTTCATTTGGAGCATTAGAGACTGAGGAGGGACGGGGCCTTATCGAAGTGAAGAGATCATGAGAGACATGGAGAGGGTGAACGCACTCAATCTTCCCGGGGTTGGGGAATAGAGGGCTCGAGGGCTTCAGTTTAAGGTGAGAGGAGAAAGAATAAAAGGGAATGTGAGGGGCAACTTTTTTTACGCAGATGGTGGTACACATATGGAATGAACTGCCAGCGGAAGTGGTTGAGGTGGGTACATTAACAACATTTAAAAGGCTTTTGGACAAATACGTGTATAGGAAAGGTATGGAAGGAAATGGGCCAAGTGCAGGGAAATGGGCTTCTTGTTGATGGACAGTTTTGTCAGAATGGACCATGTCGGGACGAAGGGCCTGTCTCCTGCTGTAGGACTCTATGATTCACGTCTCTTTGTCGGTCCGACAGTTTTGAGTTTGCAAATGAACATCTCACTAAATCAGGCCGAATAAAAAGCAATCTCATTCGTCAACTCTGATACAGAGGTGCTGGTGTTGAATTGGGGTGGATAAGGTCAGAAGTCATACGGCACCAGATGAAGTGATGAAGGAGCAGCACTCATGAAAGAGCAACGCTCCTAAAGCTTGTGATTTCAAATAAACTTGTTGCACTGTAACATGGTGTCATGTGACTTACGACTTCTTCAATCCTGGGTTTGTCTCAAACTTGATGGGATACTTTGTCCAACTCGGCATATTTCAACTGTATCGCTACGAGGAATTTTGTTTCGATCAGATTAGATTCCCTACAGCATGAAAACAGGTCCTTTGGCCCAACAAGTCCACACTACCCCTCCGCAGAGTAACCCAGCATGACCCATTCCCCTATCCCTATTCCTCTACATTTATCCCTGACTAATGCACCACACCGACACAACCCTGAACACTATGGGACAGTATGGATGGGCCAATCCATCCTAAACTGCACATCCTTAGACTGTGGGAGGAAACCAGAGCACTCGGAGGTAATCCATACAGACGTGGGTGTGTATCGTGCAAGCTACACGCAGACTGTCAATAACATGGTAGAATTGAACCAGGTTAGCATCGTGAGGTAGTGGTGCTAACCACTGTGACACCGTGCCATCCCTGAGCCACCATAGGGTGGGCTGGGGGTGGGGTGGGTGGGGAGTGGTTGAATCCAGCACAAAATTTAAAAAGCCCACTGACTCTCAGTCAGAATGGGCAGGAGGTTCAGCCCTGGGGGTGACCCACTGCAGCGTCACTGGTGGAATCTGATTCTTGGATGCACTGGTGCCCCCGCTGATGCCTCCACAAATTGCAGGACAATGTGAACCTCCGCCCGCAGTCGGGGCAGGCAAACGGCTTCTCCCCGGTCTGGACCCATTGGTGGGCCAGCAGGTTGGAGAAGAGAGTGAACCCCTTCCCGCACTCGGGGCAGTTGAATGGCCTTTCCCTGGTGTGGACCCGCCGGTGCGACAACAGGTCAGAGGAATTGCTGAAAGCTTTCCCGCATTATGGGCAGCTGTAGGGCTTCTCCCCCGTGTGGAACTGCTGATGGGCCAGCAGCTTGGAGGAATCGCTGAATGCCTTCCCACACTCTGGGCGGCTGAAGGGCCTCTCTCCCGTGTGGACCCACTGGTGCCTCAGCAGGTTGGAGGAGTCGCTGAAGGCCTTCCCGCACTCTGGGCAGCTGAATGGCCTCTCCCCCGTGTGGACTCGCTGGTGCTTCAGCAGGTCTAAGGAATTGCTGAAGGCCTTCCCGCACTCGTGGCAACTGAAGAACCTCTCTCCTGTGTAGAATCGCTGGTGGGTCTGGAGGTTGTCCACCCAAGTGAACCCTTTCCCGCACATGGAGCAGTAAAACGTCCTCTCACCATTCTGTATATGCTGGTGGGCTAGCAGGACACAGGAGCAAGTAAAGCCCTTTGCCCGCTCGGGGCAGGAGAATGGCCTCTCCCCAGTGTGATTGCACTGATCAGCCTCCAGGACAGATGGGACATGGAAGCCCTTCCCACAGTCGCCACAATTCCATGGTTTCTCAACGGGGCGGGATTCCTCGGGTTTCTCCATGGACGAAGCTTCAGCTGCACACACACGTGTGTACAACCCCTCCCCGCTGTGAATTCCTCTTTCCAGTCCGTATCACTTTTTCAGGCTCCACACTCTGTGCTCTGCAACAGTAGGGTCTCTCAACCAGTCCCACTGATGCTGAAACTCATGCTCAAACAGGAACCAACAAGAAAGCTTTGCTCCTTCCAGAGAATCATAGTTGAAAATTGTGTGGAATCTTCTTGATTTGAAGGAGCAGAAATTGCGCCCCACTGAGCTTGATGCGATTTGAACGCGCAGCAGGTAAACGCGCTCCCGTTGCGTCACAAGCCCACACGACGCGGGGTTGAGGGAAGTGATCGTACTGCAATGATTTTACGTTATGATTGAGAACGGAGGCCAACGGTTCATGGCTGTTCTGTCTCACTCACTCTCTCACTCTGTCTCTCCAACCAATTTGCAACTCTTTCTGAATAAAAACTGCGGATGCTGCATTTCAGAAACAAAAACAGTAGTTGCTGGAAAAGCTCAGCAGGTCTGGCAGCTTCTGTGAAGAAGAATCCGGTGACCCTTCCACAGAGCTGGTGATGATTAGGAAAATGTCGGTTACTATGCAGATGGGAGGGTGGGAGGAAGGCGGGCGGAGTATTTGATAGATAGGGATAGAGCCCTTAGTGAGACAATATTGGTTGGACAGATAAAGGAGTTGATAGCGATCTGTCTGGGAGGGTGAATAGCTGTTAAAGGAAAATGTTAGTGGCTAATAATAGGTGGTGTGTACTGGCAGACGACGTGATAACAAGGGCTTGTGTGCGTGGTAGGGGGCTAAGATGTGGGGAAGTTCAGGCTCTAAAATTATTGAATTCAATAATGAGGACGACTGTAGGGTCCCAAGTGCAAAATTGTTCTGCTGGAACACTGCAACAAGCCTGAGACAGAGATGCTGGGCAGGGAACTGGGTGGTGTGCTGCAGTAGCAGGCAACTGGAAGCTCAGGGCCTTTTTGCGGCAGAACCTAAATGTTCTGCGAAGCAGTCACCCAGTCTCTGCTTCGTTTCTCCAATGTTCACGAGACAACATTGTGAGGAGCGAATGCAGTAGTCTTGGCTGTGGAATGTGCAGGTAAACTGTTGCTTCACGTCGAAGGTATGTTCGGGCCCTTGAATACTGAGGAGGGTGGGGGGAACGGGCAGGGGTTCCAATTTCGGCTGTTGCAGGACAAAATGCCATGGGGCTATGGGCGGGTGATGGGAGTGAAGGAAGAGTGAACCCCAAGTGTAACTTTTGCCCATTTACCTCATCCCTCAAATAAATCCCTGGACATGGAATAACATTCGTTTGAATGATTTACTACCACGTGATCCACGGCTAATTCATATTCATGTTCCCGGGGCCTGCATCATTATTGTGTTACAATAGCTGTAGGCCATCATCGTGCATGCCCAATGACGTGTGGCTGGAATGCTTGGATACAGTTGATCAAAGAAACCTCCCTGAGGGTCAGGCAGCCCTGCATCGGGAGGCATTGGGATGGCTAATTCTTTCTGTGGGCACTGTGTTTACGTTTCAACATGGTGATTTTTGTCATAGAACATAGAATATAGAAGAATACAGCGCAGTACAGGCCCTTCGGCCCTCGATGTTGCGCCGATCAAAGCCCACCTAACCTACACTAACCCACTATCCTCCATATACCTATCCAATGCCCGCTTAAATACCCATAAAGAGGGAGAGTCCACTACGGCTACTGGCAGGGCATTCCATGAACTTACGACTCGCTGAGTGAAGAACCTACCCCTAACATCAGTCCTATATCTACCCCCCCTTAATTTAAAGCTATGCCCCCTTGGAATAGCTGACTCCATACGTGGAAAAAGGTTCTCAGTGTCAACATTATCTAACCCCCTAATCATCTTGTACACCTCTATCAAATCACCCCTAAACCTTCTTTTCTCCAATGAAAACAACCCCAAGTGCCTCAGCCGTTCCACATAGGATCTTCCTACCATACCAGGCAACATCCTGGTAAACTTCCTCTGCACCCGTTCCAGTGCCTCCACATCCTTCCTATAGTATGGCGACCAAAACTGCACACAATATTCCAGATGCGGCCGCACCAGAGTCTTATACAACTGCAGCATGACCTCAGGACTCCGGAACTCAATTCCTCTACCAATAAAAGCCAGTACGCCATATGCCTTCTTCACTGCACTATTTACCTGGGTGGCAACTTTCAGAGATCTGTGTACATGGACAACAATTTCCCTCTGCTCTTCCACACTACCAAGTAGTCTACCATTAGCCCAGTAATCCATCTTTTTATTACTCTTACCAAAGTGAATCACTTCACACTTAGCTACATTGAAGTCCATTTGCCACCTTTCTGCCCAGCTCTTCAGCTTCTCTATATCCCGCTGTAACCTGCCATATCCTTCCTCACTGTCTACAACTCCTCCGACTTTCGTATCATCCGCAAACTTGCTCACCCAACCTTCTAACCCTTCCTCCAGGTCATTTATAAAAATGACAAACAGCAATGGTCCCAAAACAGATCCTTGCGGAACACCGCTAGTGACGGCACTCCAAGATGAACCTTTGCCATCAACTACTACCCTCTGTCTTCTTCCAGAGAGCCAATTCCTAATCCAAACCTCCAACTCACCCTCAATGCCATATCTCTGTATTTTCTGCAGTAGCCTACCATGGGGGACCTTATCAAACGCCTTACTAAAATCCATATATACCACATCTACCGCTTTCCCCTCATCTACCTCCTTAGTCACCTTCTCAAAGAATTCAATAAGGTTTGTGAGGCACGACCTGCCCTTCACAAAACCATGCTGACTATCCTTGATCACATTATTCCTATCCAGATGTGCATAAATCCTATCCCTTACAATTCTCTCTAAGACTTTGCCCACAACAGAAGTGAGACTCACTGGCCTATAGTTACTAGGATTATCCCTACTCCCCTTCTTGAACAAGGGAACCACGTTTGCTAGCCTCCAGTCCTCTGGCACTACTCCTGTCGACAAAGAGGACACAAAAATCAAGGCCAATGGCTCTGCAATCTCCTCCCTTGCTTCCCAGAGAATCCTAGGATAAATGCCATCAGGCCCAGGGGACTTATCTATTTTCACCCTTGCCAGAATTTCCAACACCTCTTCTCTACATATCTCAAAGCCATCCATTCTACTTATTCGTGCTTCAGTATTCATATCGACAACAATGTCCTGTTCCTGAGTGAATACTGACGAAAAGTATTCATTCAGCGCCTCCCCAATCTCTTCAGCCTCCACACGCAACTTCCCATTACTATCCTTGATTGGACCTATTCCTTCCCTAGTCATTCATTTATTCCTAACATACCTATAGAAAGCCTTAGGGTTTTCCCTAATCCTACCCACTAAGGACCTTTCATGTCCACTCCTTGCTGCTCTTAGCTCTATCTTCAGGTCCTTCCGGGCTACCTTATAACTCTCAATCGCCCCTATTGAACCTTCACGCCTCATCTTTACAAAGGCCGCCCTCTTCCATTTAACAAGGGATTCCAACTCCTTATTAAACCACGGCTCCCTCACACGACCATTTCCTCCCTGCCTGATAGGTACGTACTTATCAAGGACACTCAATAGTTGCTCCTTGAACAAGTTCCACATATCAATTACTTTCTTGCCTTGGAATCTACTTTTCCAATCCACACATCCTAAATCATGCCTCAACGCATCATAATTTCCCAGCCCCCAGTTCTGAGCGAAATCACAGTTCGAAAAGCAGAATGTTGGAATTTAGACAACGTTAATATTTGCACAACAGCGATACATCTTCGCAACAGTATATTTCACGACAGTGGTGAAGATCTTTTCACATGCATCTCAAACGTGCATGTCAAACGCCAGATGAAAAGCTGAAAACATGTCTGGAAAGGCTGCCGCGTGGCCGAGCAGAGTGGTGCAGTGGGCGGGTGCTCGGCCCTTAATGGATCGAAGCTATCTGCTCAGTGTCATCTTTTGCAGCTTTCCCTCCTCACCCGCTTCCCCAACAAATATTTGAGGATTTGAACGAAATATCATCACAATGATATACTGGCCCAATGTCGAAAGTTGAGGTTACACACTTGTGGAGTTCAGGGTGGTGTTCTTCTGTTCTCTGTTCCCTTTGTTGAGGAGGGTAATGCTTGTCCCTGGCCACTCGGGTGTTCGAGCCAAATTTAAAAACAGAATGGTGTAATTATCCGCCAGTGGAGACCCGCCCGGGTCCTGGGAGACAGAATGAGAAGCAAATGTTCTGAAAACTATTTTTTGGATTCAGTACCACGTGACTCATGCCGAGTACATATTCATGTTCCGGGGGCCAGCATCATTATTGTGTCACAATAGCTGCATAGCATCACTGGGCATGTCCTATGAGGTCGTATTGCGGCTGGAATTTCTGACGACAGTTTTTTCAAGATGGTCAGGCCGCCCTGCATCGGGGCTTCCCTTCCTTCCACTTAAGTTCAAGGCCTATCAAACCCCGAAATTCCTCAGGTATGTTTAAAAGCACTTTTTCCCGATGTTGTCTAATGATTTCTGCAGACATTTGGTAAAGTTTGAACACGGTGAGAGCCATCGGCTTCTAAACCACGTTCCCGAATTACTCGACCAATACTAAAAGCAGTAATAATGATACAAAACCACCGTATGATTACGGCCGAGAAAGATTGTATTCCGCTCAGTCAGTTCGTGTTTCTAAAGCGAGACAAAAGTGACAATGCAAGTGAAACGAACGAAATTGCAGACAGGCTGCCATACCACTCTGTTTGTATCCCCAGACAGGGGTGATTTCTGTGACATGGGTGTGTCTGCAGTGTCTGTGGTCAGACCGTTTACAATGAATGTCCCAGCCTTTATTTTGGTAAAGTCGCACTGATAGAGGACAATTGTTATTTCAGTAATTGTAGTCTGAAGCTGGAATTCGCTAACACTCGGGATTCGTGATCTTACTTTTTTTTTACATCTCAGACTCTTTGGTGCATTTAGTCAGGAAGTCCGGCTGTTCACCAAAATAGTTGTAAGTCGAAATGGAACAAAATTATAGAATTAGGGCCAGACTTTTCAGTATACATGTTCAGAAGCACTTCTATACATTGAGTTTGTCAGATGTTTGGAAATATCCTACATAAACGGCAATGGGTACAGGATCATTTGTCAACTTTAAATCTGAAACAGATTTTTTTCTTGTTCAGGAAAGGTATTAAGGGACATGGGCCAAAGTCAGATAAATGGAGTTAGGCCTCTGATCAGGCATGATTTCTTTGAACGTTGGAACACGCTTGAGGGGCTAAATGGCCTACTCATATTCCGATGTTCCTATAATCTTAACTGTTTCCTTATTGCACATGTCCGGACTGTTATTGGGGACACAATCTGCAAGACAATACTCTCCAATTATTAGTTGTTCTGGAAATATCGAATACAGACACACCCAGGCATCTTATACCAATATTCGGACAAACACAGTCACAGAACAGTTAACTGATTGAATTCCTGCATTTGAATCTTTAGAAACATAATGTTCTTCGTTTCCCGTTAATGATTCGCTTTCCTCAGTCCCAGATGGAACAACACAAGAAAAAATAGAAAAGCAGCAATGTTCTGGTCCTATAATCTCCATTCTTCTGCCGCCAGTGAAAAGCAACAATGCAACTTAAGTCGGGGTCGACTGCAACCCGGTCCTAACCTCCCAATGAACCGAGCACAGGCTCAGCGAAACTGAGGGAGATTATGTCCTGATCACGAAACCTGCGAGCAGCGTTGGCAAAGGCCCAAGCGAGTCACTCATAAAAGTCAGTCATCTACTTTCTAAAAGTGCTCAACTGCCGACTTCTTTTATTTTATTGACCTTTGCAAATCTGAAAGTGAGAATTGGGGATATGTGGTAGCGAGTGGCTGTTTGTGTGTCAGGTTTGCCTGTCAGTTTTGCTAATATTGAAGCGAATTTGCTTTCAAAAAAAGGCAAAAATAAACAGACAAACAACTTTACATCCGAGAAGAGAAGCTGAAGAACTGGATGTCAGCGTTGAGAAAGAAGCAAAAGGGAAGTGGAATCTCAATGATTTTCCTGATTTTTGAGCAGAAAGCGTTGGAGCTGTAGACTTCTGCTGATCAATGTATTTATTTTCGTGGGTATTAAGAAGTTATTTTGCCTTGATAAAAGAACTGGTCACACCCTGACAATATGTTCGAATACCTCAGTAGTAGAACAAAAGATTTTTATTCTGAGGTCGTGAGTTTGACACTCATATTGTACAATGTTCCCGTGAAACTTTGCTTTTTGTGCGAAACATTCGCTCTTTCTTCAACTGGCAATCTAACCATATTCAAAGTGAGTTTTACTCCCGTTCGTTTTCTTACTGTCCCCGTTGCTCGGTTATGAGGGAAAGCTGAGAGTGAATGGGAGACAAGTTTGTCGGTGTGGCTTAACGGTGGCACTTGAAAATTGACAGGTTCTATTCATGTCTCGAGGCCAATAAATGGCTCAATCACAGAATTGGAACGGTCAAGTGCTATGGGAATTAATACCAGTCCATATTAAAGAACACTGACATGAGTAAAATGTGATTCATTTCGAGGAAAGAAATTAGGAAACTTCGTCACCCAGATTATCTCAGAGCAATCGTTGGCTATGGTACGTTTTATGTAAAGCTCATGGAACCATTGGATTGTGATTTGATCTGGTACTCAGGCCTTACTTAGTGACACGAATGTATTTTGTTACCGAATTGCTACATAAGTTGGGGAGCAATTCCTGTACATAGAGATGAGGAGTGTTGAACCAATTAGACAAGAAGACTATGCGAAATCAGAACTGTTACAAAATACATTTACCAATCTATGATCATCCTATCGATTGTAGTTGTGGCCGAATACTTAAGGTGTTGGCGTAGAGATCCTTTGGGTCTCCCCGCCCAGGGTGGTAACCTGCTGGCTATGCTTTCTTCGCTGGCGATTTTAAATGACTTCCTGTTGGTTGCATTATCGCTCAAACTTCACAAAACCCGTCTCAATAAAGACCCGTTTTCTCATGTCTGGGAATTGATTGCCATGCAGGATACTCGGGTTCTGAACAAACAACGTCCCAGACTCACAACGTCAGCTCTGTTTACCTTTCCACAGATGCTGCTCGACCCGTTCGCATTCTGCAGTATTCTCTGTGTTTATTCGGCACAAGTGCTGCTTTTCATTCAAGAAATTCAATCCCTGTCCTCTGGTAACTGACTCTGGTCAGTGGCAATTGGTTCTTCTGATCATTAATCTGCCCATTCCCACCGCTTCTTCTCCCATCATTACCAATAGCCCCAGGAAATCTCCAGTGAACTTTCTTTGCTCCAAAGCGAACTTTCCCAACTTTGGGAATGTCTGCCAAAATAGAAATTCCTCATCCCTGGAAACGAAGCATGGCGTACACTTGGGAAGAGATTTTGGCAAAATATCGTCAGTGAGGAAATGGAAAAATGTTCATGAAGCAAAGCAGAAATCCCAGTCTCCAGCTTTGTGAACCTTTAGAAACGCTTTGGGAAGCGGATTCAGAGGAGAATGAAAGATGACCGGTCCGATTGAGCAGAGACAGTCCAGACACCGTCCCCTTGTTGAAGAGGGCGGGTGATTGACTCTGTCGTTCTCGAGACATGAACTGATCTGAGACATTGAAAGAATTGTCGTTCCTGCACATCAGGAATTCAAACCCCTTCTCCCCTGCGAGCCAATGAGAGAACTCGGGAACAGGCAAAACACTGAAAGGCGCGAAGGGCGACGGCCCCAGAGTAAGAAAGCTCGTTCCTCGTGACATGGTTGTGTCTGCAGACTGTCCCCAGTATCTCCACAATAGATCTCCCAGGCTTGATTATGGAAAAGTAAAACTGATAGACGACAATTGTATTTCTCGGCGGGGAGGCTGAATTATGAATTCACTAATAGCCTCCCCTAAGAGTTGTTGCAACCCAACCCGTCGCCTGTCTCCGTGGCGCAATTGGTCAGCACGCTAGTCTGTTAACTCAAAGGTTAGTAGTTCAAGCCCACCTCTGCGTGGGGTGTGTTCGTTGCTCTTCCTTGGCTTTGAAGCTGTGCACTTTTAATGGGGTCAGGAAAATGTTCCCCAAACGGAAATCTTCTCGACAAAGGGGATTCTGAATTGAATTAATGTCTAACGTAAGGGACTGCGTATGCTGAGAAGCCGAGACCAAAAGACAAACGCGGCAGGTTTGACAGTCCCTGTCGGAGAAACCAGAATTCTGCAATGTTGTCTCTGATTCTCTTTCTACAGACGTTGCCTGACCTTTTCAGTTCCTCCTGCAATTTCTAGTTTTCTTTTTTACTGAAAGTTCATTTCATCTTTTGGGATGAAACAACTAGAGTCGCCGTATGCAGATATATTACCCTTTCGAATCACTGTGACGTGCTTGGATTCAAACAAACTCTACGATGATTCACTCTTTCTCATCTCCACAGGCAGACAGACCTGGGAAAGGAAGCTGTCAGTGTGGTTCTGTATTCGTGGGCCGAGTGGTTAATGCGATAGACTTGAAATCCATTGCGGTTTCCCCACGCAGGTGTGGACCCTGCCGAGTACAAAATGAGAAATGTCGTCGAAAAGAAAGGGAGCTTGCTCCCCGGCTTCTTCTTTAAGATTCAAATCAGTGGAGGGGGAAAAATATTTCACTCAAATTGGGACTGGTGGGCATCTGCAACCCACTGCCTGTTCGGGTGGAACAAGCAGATACCCGCAGAGCTTCCTTTGAGGCTATGAGCAAAGTGTTTGGAAATGAGACTAGAACAGTGAGGTGCTTGAAAGCGTGATCGAAATGAAGCAGGCACCTGAGGACAAGGGTGTATCCTTTGCCAGTGAAAAATACTGCTTCACAAAGTTGGGCCTGTGGAAGGGAATCAGTGACGGTGATTATCTTCGGTTGTTCACATAGTGAATGTTCCCATTGCCGCGCATGTCCGTGTTAACGTCAGAACTCTGCAGCATGGTGGCGTTAGATACGCACAGGAGCAGGCGCAATGGATGACGATTCTGACTCCAGATACCTGTTTGAAATGCAGCTCAAAGCTTCTTCACACACCCGAATTAATCTTTCTCATTGTCCTGAAGCCGGCACACGGTTTGAATTCCCGATCTGCGGGAATGAGAATCCTTTCACTGTCTCGCGTCAGTAAATGTCCCTGAGAACATCGGAGTCAACTCACAGCGCTGTCAGATGAGGGGAAGCTGAAATAGCCCCACACGCAGCTCACGGGCACATTTTACTTTCCACAACTCACCGCCTCAACCACTGCGGCTCCTGGGAGTGGAAAGGAATCAATCCCCAAAACCCAGTCTTAGCTTTGTGAATCTTCAGAAAATAAGCAAAGGTTCATCCCTTCGGATTTTCTATCCTGGGCTGAAAGGGATGGGTTTTGTCACTCTTTTGTAGGACAGTGCAAGTGGATGTTTTGCAGAAAAGCACCACAACGCCATCTGATTAATCAGGACCTGGATGCTTGCGGTCTTTGAATGTAAGTGTTGTGCTCCAGAACTTTGCTGTTCACAGTTTATAATACTTATCTTCCCAGTCCCCTGTATCACTTGTCGAAAATGTTTATTTTGCATCTTGTAATCCTTTCACTGTCTGCTAATGAGGATAGCGTTTCCGTGCTTTACCTAATTTATCTTGACCTTGCATACCTCAAGCCTCAAGCTAATTTCACGAGACACCTTCTCCAGTTCAAAAGCCAACTGTTAATGATGGCTCTGTTTCTTGTCACGTGTCCAATTTCAGATCGATGTTGTTAATGTCCATTTTATTCCTTCAGATACAGGTTTCGCTCACAGGGCTAGAACAGAACTGTCACCAAATACATTTACCAATCTACGTTCTAAGGAACATACCAATCCAAGGTATGTTCGAGCCTGGACGGATATGCAGGAGGGAGCAGGCAAATTGTGCTTCTGAGTGAAATCACGGTTCGTAAAAACAGAATGTGGCAGTTTAGACAGAGTTAATATTTGCTTGTCGGCAAGATGTCTGCCGGTGCGCGATGGGAGCATAACCCAGAAGGGAAACCATCTTCCCTCTTCACTCAATGTCGAGTTTAGCAGCTTTCCCGTATAACGGCGCACTGTTGTGCACCTCGCCTTCTCATCTGCTTCCCAATAAACTTCGACGTAAATATTTCACATTGATACACAGGCCCAGTATGCAGAGTTGAGATGACACACTCGTGGAGGTCTGCGGGGTCTTCTCCTGTTCTCTGTACCCTATGTTGAGGAGGTCAATACTTGTCACTGGTCACTCCGGTGTCAGAGAAAAGTTTAGAAAGAAAACGGTTTAATTTTCTGCCAGTAGAGAGGGCCCGGTTCCTGGGGACGGGCAAACGGCAGCAGAGAGACAGAATGAGAAGCAGCTATTCATACAGTCATAGAGATGTACAGCATGGAAACAGACACTTCGGTCCAACCCGTCCATGCCGACCAGATATCCCACCCCAATCTAGTCCCACCTGCCAGCACCCGGTCCATATACCTCCAAACCCTTCCTATTTATATATCCATCCAAACGCCTCTTAAATGTTGAAATTGTACCAGTCTCCGCCACTTTCTCTGGCAGCTCATTCCATACACGCACCACCCTCGGCGTGAAATAGTTGCCCCTTAGGTCTCTTTTATTTCTTTCCCCTCTCACTTTAAACCTATGCCCTCTAGTTCTTGACTCCCCGACCCCAGGGAAAAGACTTTGCCTATTTATTCTATCCATGCCCCTCATAATTTTGTAAACCTCCATAAAGTCACCCTTCAACCTCCGACGTTCCAGAGAAATCAGCCCCAGCCTGTTCAATGTCAACTGGACTTTACTCTGAGCAAGACTCAGCTGGTTCAAGAGGTAGGGCGGGGGCAGGGACGCCGGCGCGTTAACCGTGTAGCTCGTTGGTCGAGGAGTATGGTTCTTGCTTTGAGATTTCGTCGACGCAGACGTGAGAGAGATCCCAGGTTCAAATCGTGGACGAGCCCGTGTTTCATGACTTGTGTATTGGTGAATGTTTAATTTTCTCAAAAAACACCTTCGTAAAACGAGGTTGGGCTCCCTGGTTGGGCATTCCTCTGGTCCCAATGTCGAATTCAATAATTCCAGTGTCTGAAATCCATAGTATCCTAGTCCCTTCCACACACACCAAGCCTTGTTATCACGTAGTCTGTCATTACAAACTACCTATTCTTAGCCACGAACAGTCTCCATTCACCCTCCCACACAGATCGTTATCAACTCCCTTTCCTGTCCAACAGTTCTTCCCTCGCTTTGGGCTCTGTCCTGATCTATCATTTACTGCATCCGCCTTCCTCCCACAATATCTCCTGCATATAAACCAACGATTTCCCAATCACTATCAGTTCTGTGGAAAGTTCACCGGCAACTCCTGTTTTTTTTTATTCTGATATACAGCATCCGCAATTCTTTCACCTATTTATTGAGGTCGAGTTGGAAATTGTTTCGACAGACAGGAGGCGAGGGGGGAGAGACAGAACAGACATGAACTGTTGATGTCCACTGTTACTCATAACGTAAAATCATTGCAGTGCGATCACTTCCCTGAAGCATGAACAGAAGCTATGATCGACTCGTGAGCCTTGTGGCGCAAGGGTAGCGCGTCCGACTTCAGATCAGAGGATTATGTGTTCAAATCACATCAGGATCACTGACGTCGACTTCTTACATTTCAAATCAAGAAAGGAGCACGTTCACTCCCCGTATCTGTTGAGGCAAATCTTCTTTCTGGACACTTTCGAACAAACGTGAAGCTTTGTTGTCAGTTTGATTTGTGAACACTGTGGCAGGGAGGTGGCGTGCCCATTGTTTGGGGAAATGCTCACCAGCCGAACAGGAGAACAGCACTCAGCCCTTCACAAGCTTGTCACCACAGCTGGGTCATCGTGGCCCGTGTATCAGTATGGGATAGTAATCTGCATCTACCAACTGGAAGCACATCAAATTGGAATGCTGATGGGACTATCACACAGGAGAGAACGGCTTCGACCGATCAACTGGGGTGGCTCCCAATGCGCACCTCCGCTCACCTCAACTGAATAACTGTAAACAAATTACTCAGTGATTCAAAGGAATACTCGGTTTTGAATCTGCATTGTATCATGTACCTTCGAGAATGATGTCAAAACACCTTCATTGCTGTGATGGAGTATCCTGTTGGGCAGAATGTCCCCGTTGTCAAATTTCCCACGTTCTGTTGGTCCAATTCCGATTTCACTCAGAATCACGAAATGTGTGACAGCGCAGACTGAGGCTATGTACCCCCCTGAGCTCTGCTGGCTCAACACAATATGTAAAGAAGTGTCTCATTCTGTCACTTTCTCCCTGTAAATCTGCACAATGTAACATTGAACATGCCCACCGAATTCCCTTTTGTGTCCATTGAATTTACTTCTTCATCACTGTCATACAGGAACTTACTGACCCCACTCCTTGTGCGTAAACTGTCTTCCTAATGTCACTTTTGCTTATTTTCCTGATGACTTTAAATCTCTGCCAAATCGTTCTCGATCCTTTCAGGCCTGGGAGCATTTTCACTGCATTATTTCCTCTGTCTAAAACCCTCATGACGTGGAAAATTCAATCAGACCAGCTTTCAGCCCTCTGTTCACCAAAGAGAACTGCCCCAACTTTCCAATCTCTCTTCATGACTGACATTCCTCATGCACAGCACTATTCACTTCAACCAATTCAGTGCTGTCTGCAATGACTTCATTTCCCCGCTTCCTGAAGTAACACCCTCAGGATTGAGTGTAATACAGGTGGAGGATTCATTCGAATTGCGCAGGCAAAAACTCTGCAATACTTGTTCTCACTTTGAACAAGTGTTTCCCTTCGCCGTGTTCTCTGCAATGGTACCGCTGTCCCATACCTAATTCAGGCAGTCCCATCTGATTTAACGAAGCGGCTTTTTCAGAAAACTGACCCGGCATTTTTGCTCATGTCAATTTAAGAAATTAAGGTTCACCTGGGATTGGAGCCCGGCACCTCCCACACGTCTGTATAAGATAGAAAACCCAAAGCTAGCATCATACCCCGAGACCAACGAGCCAAATACCATGTGCGCGCCCAGCTCCTGAAGCAACTGGGAGTTGCTCAATACGAAATACATTGCACATTGCTCCCAGAGTTACAAGCAGCAAAGAGTTTCAAGACCATCTGCTTCTCTTTATGTCTCCCTGCTCCCCGGACGCTGCTGTTTGTCCCGTCCCCAGGGACCGGGCTCTCTCCACTGGTGGATAATTGAACCATTTCCTTTCTACTTACAAGCTGTGCTGGTAGAAGTCAGAGCCCATTCACTCTTCTGCTCTCTCTCTCACGATTACGTGAATCAGGAGAAGTCAGTTACAGTCATGTGTTGGAAATGGGCAACTTTGAACTTGATCCAAAGGTCTTGTTAACGGAGAGATAGAAAGATTCTGCGCTGTCGGGACAGAGAGAAATGGACACCGGAGACTCTTCCCTCAGGTAAATTGATATGAGTGCATTTTTGTGCAGCCTGTTTGGTGTTCAGAATTTGTCTTGACACAGCAATCCTGCAGAAAGTCTTTTGTTACACGGGCGTTGGTTTCTTTACTGCAGGAAATGGACAAAAACAGCAAGTCATGTGTTTCAACTTCACGGTTCATTGCCATCTGAGAGAAGAGGTTTAACACTTGAGATCAGGACACACTGACAGAGAACAGTTGAAGACAACTCAGAGCTCCACAAGTGTGTCAGCGCAACTGTATAAATTTGACTTGTGTATCGATGTGACATATTTAACTCAGATACCCGAAGTTTTGGGAAGCAGATGACAAGGCAAGGAACAGAACAGAGCGCCGTTAGACGGGAAAGCTGCTAAATACGACATTGAGTGAATAGGAGAAAATGGTTTCGCTTCTGGGTTATGATCCCAGCGCGCTCCCGCTCTGCCATTCTCCTGCATTGCACGGCAGATTTTCCTGAGACGTATTCAGCTTTTCATCTGGCGTGTGTCTTGCATGTTCGAGAATGACGTCAAAAGATCTTCACTGCTGTAGTGTCATGTGCTGTTGTGCAGACATATCGTCGATGTGCAAATATAAACTCAGAGAGCAATGTACACTAGAGACGCTGAGCCAGCTGAAACTTTCTCAGTGTGAAATACATTCCACATTGCTCCAAGAATTGTAAGCAGCAAAGAGTTTCCAGAACATCTGTTGTCATTCTGTCCCCGGGGCGCTGATGTTTGTCTCATCCCCAGGAACTGGACTCTCTCCACTGGAGGATAATTAAACCAATTTGTTCCTACTTGCAAGCTGTTCTGGGGGGCGGGGGCGGTGAGGGGTGAGTGCATTCGCTCTTCTGCTCCCTCAATCCCTTGGGGCGGGAGGTATCAGTTAAACTAATGCGTGGGAAGTGAGCTTTGATTGTGAACTTGCTCCAAAGGTCTGTTATCGGAGAGATAGAAAAATGTTGTGCTGGTGGATCAGAGAGAAATGGACACCGAAGACTCTTCCCTCAGGTAAATTCGTATGAATAAATTGTTGTGCAGCCTGCCTGCTGTTCAGAATTCCTCACACCCAGCAATCTTACAGAAAGTCTATTGCAAAGTGGGCATCACTTTATTTGCTGCGACCGCGCAGCAGTTAACATCTGAGCCCCAAGTGCCCCAGATGACGAGAATCCGAGTGAAACCTTCACTCACTGAGAGTCATCCCCACGGCCCTGAGCTGCGGGACTGCAGGCGGTCCAACACGGAAGGGACGGTTAAAAATGAACGTTGTTGCTCCCTCAGATTGTCTGTCCCATAGACAGGCATTGGGACGGCATAAACGGTTAGGATCATTCTCCCGCAGACAGAGGCGGTTCACTGTCACTTGTCTCTCTCTCTGAGGTTCACTGTCACTGACACAAGTGAGAGTTCTCTGTCACTTGTCTCTCTCTCTGAGGTTATTCACAATCGGTGATATCTGTCCTCATCGTGGGGGACTATGTCTGAGTGGTGATACGGTTTCGGACATGCTTGTCATTCACGTCTGAACCAGGGTGGCGAATTACTGCAGGGAATGGACGAAACCGCAAGGCATGGGTTTCAACTTTATCAGCTCATTGGCATCTCAGAGAAGTGGTTTTGCGAATTAGTTCATAGGAAACCGACCAAGAACAGGAGAAGACCACCCAGACCTCCAAAAAGCATGTTACTTGAACCGTGTGAGGTTCGCGAGTGTATCGGTATGATACAGGACGTTCAGACACTCAGAAAGTAGGTGCAAAGGCAAGATACAGAATAGAGTACAGCACCATTACATAAAGGAAACTGCTCAAGGAGACACGTTCGAGATTGGTGTTAAAGACCTCCACTGCTGTCGTGTAATTTGCTGTTTCGCAGAGTATGGAGGCTGTGTAAATATAAACTTTGTTCTCACTTCCCACATTCTGTTGGTCGAACTGTGATTTCGCTCTGAATCACAGCATGTGTCACAGCGCAGTCGGACGCCATGCGGCCCACCTTCACTCTGCTGGTTCGACAGAGTAAGTAAACGTGTGTCTCTATTCGCATCATTCACTTACCTTCTCTGTGTATTTCTGCATATTGTTACTTGAAATATGATCAAGCACCTCCACTAATTCTCCCCCCACATCGGCATGGCTTCCGATTTTGTAAAGTTGATCCTGCAGCCCAAAACACTGCCAAATAAATTGATTGTTTGAATCAATCGAGGAACGGACTCCTCCAGATTGGCCAAGAACAAAAGGACGTCATCAGCATGATGTTAAAGATCAGCCATTTCAGAAAGTCATTTAAATGTAGAGCTTTTCTAACAACAGGTGTGAATCTTGTCTGTGTCCCAATATCGAGTCAGACTGACATTGTTGTTCGAAAAGCCATGCATTTAAATGAAATTCTTGAAGGTAATTTAAAACTAGTTCTGGGATTAAAGTACCAAAGAACAGAAGCCCATTCTAAAATACAAAGATTTAATCTAAAATTGTTTAGTGAAGGACAGCTCCATGACCGTGGACTCCTTTGGCTATAAATTCTGTGATCATGATCTTATTGTCCACGACCACCTGATGAAAGAGCAGCACTCTGAAATGGAGTGATCAGTAAAAATGTCTCATTTGGATCCCCCCAAGGTTCGAAATGGAAACATATCTCTTCAAGGTTACAGTTTGATTTGCCCTTTCAACACTCTTGAAATGTAATGTGTTCCATTGTAGTGTTCAATTCTGATCCATTAAAATCAGTATCCAGTCTCATCTGAGTGCAGAACCAACTCAACTGACGGAACAAACAAAAACTTTTCGGTTTGCTTTTGAGATGTGACATCTTCTCCCCCTCCCTCTCTGGTGATCGAAATGAAGCAGGCACCTGAGGACAAAAGTGTTTTATTTGCCGGTGAAAGATACTGCTTCACAAAGTTGTACTACGGAAGGGAAGCAGTAACGGTGATTATCTGGTTGTTCACATTGTGAATGTTCCCATTGCTGCGCATGTCTGTGTTAACGTCAGAACTCTGCAGCATGGCGGCGTCAGGTACGCAGAGTGCCGGGGCCGCAATGGATGACGCATCTGACTACACCTACCTGTTTGAAATGCAGCTCACAGCTTCTTCACACATCCCAAATAATCTTTCTCATTGTCCTGAAGCGGGCATAAGGTTTGAATTCCCGATCTGCGGGAATGAGAATCCTTTCACTGTCTCGCGTCAGTAAGTGTCCCTGAGAACATCAGAGTCCCGTCACAGCGCTGTCAGAGGAGGGGAAGCTGAAAGATACCCACACGCTGCTCACGGGCACATTTCACTTTCCCCAACTCACCGCCCCAACCACTGCGGCTCCTGGGAGTGGAAAGGTAAGAAACACCAAAACCCAGTCTCAACTTTGTAAATCATCAGGAAATAAGAAAAATGTTCATCCCTTCGGGTCTTCCATCCTAGGCTAACAGGGGTGATTTTAAATGGCTGTCCAGTCAGTGTCAATTCTTTTTGGTTGAAAATATCTTCCTTATCTCATCCCAGCATTTCTTGCCACAGAGACCCGTGCGGCAGACTTCATGTATACATTTCCTTGTATGGTATTTTGTAAATAACATTCGTTTTCTGGTTGTTTGTATCGGGTATTTCAGGTTCATTAGTCTCTGTTCAAGTGTGTTGGTAGGTTTGTGGGCTACCATGATGCTGAGGGGTTTGAGTTGTCTGGACATCATTTAACAGATGTATTTAATGTAAGGTATTACGGCTAGGGTTTCTGCACACGTTGTGTCTGCTAGTGTCAATTTGTTGATGAAAAATCGGCATTCTGGGTTTATTGGGTAGGCAAAAGTGAGGACTGAAGATGCTGGAAACCAGAGTTGAGATCAGAGTGGTGCTGGAAAAGCACAACACGTCAGACAACTTCCGAGGAGCAGGAAAATCGAAGTTTCAGGCAAAGGCCCTTCATCAGGAGTAGAGGCAGGACGCCTCCAGGTTGGAGAGATAAATTGGGGATCGGGGGGTGTGCTGGGGCGAAGGTAGCAAAGAGTAAAATAGGTGAATGCTGGTGGGTATGGAGGTGACAGGTCAGAGAGGAGAGTGGAGCGGATGGCTGGGAAGGGAGCTTGGCAAGTCGGACAGGTCATGAGGTCAGTGTTGAGCTGGAAGTTTAAAACAGAAGTAAGGTGGGTGGAGGGGAAATGAGGAAACTGGCGAAGTCCACATTGATGCCCTGAGGTTGAAGTGTTCTGAGGCGGAAGATGAGGTGTTCTTCCTCCAGGCGTCGGGTGGGGAGGGAGTGGCGCTGAAGCAGGCCCAGGACGTGTATGTCCTTGGCAGAGCGGGAGGGGGGGTGGTTTGAAATGTTGGGCATAGAACGATGGGGTTGATTGGTGCCGGTGTCCCGGAGATGTGACTTGACTCTCCAGTCTCCCCAAAGTTGTAGAGATCGCATCGGGAGCAATGGATACAAAATAATACATTGGTGGATGTACAGGTGAAAGTCTTCTTCCCATCGCGGCACGGGTTCGATTCCCGGGCAGAGAAGCAATTCTCAGTAGAGCTAGGGCGGTGCATGCATATCTCCCTGGTGGTCTAGTGGTTAGGATTCGGCGCTTTCACCGCCGCTGCCCGGGTTCGATTCCCGGTCAGGGAAGCAATCATTTGCGTGTCTGTTGGCTGCTAATTCTTCTGAAATGCGCTATACAGTTGTTTATTGATCTTCAGAGTTCCTAGGTGCTGCAGTGTGTAATGGATCGTTGAAATTGCATCCTGATGCAGATTTGTTTGTATGTGTAGGGATGTTTGCTTCTGTAGTTCAGTTCTTGGTTCGTGTGTGTTGTTTTCCTATATACGCTGTTTTGAATTTACCATTGACTGTTCGCTCTACTGTGACATCTGGAAATAGCACTTTGTTGTTCTTCTCCTCTTTTGTGAATTTTATGACAGTTAGGATATTGTTGATGGTGTTGTATGTTTCCTCTAATTTGTTTCATTTTATGATGACAAAAGTATTATCGCTGGAGCGGACCCAAAGTTTGGGTTGGATCGTTGGAAGGGCTGTTTGTTCAAGTCTCTGCGATATTGCTTCTGCTAGGCATCCTGATACTGGTGGTTTCATGGGTGTTTCGTTGATTTGTTTGTAGGGCTTGTTACTGAATATGAAGTGGATGGTAAGGCACAGTTCCACGAGCTTGACAGTGTTATCTTTGCTGATAAAGTTGGTGCTGTGTTTGTATCTTTGGTTCTTCGAGTAGTGTCTTCAGTTTTCTTTGGCCACGTTGATGTTAATGGATGTTAACATGGCTGTATGTCAAAGGACAACATTATTCCATCCTCTTCTACCTTGGTGTCTTTGGTGTTCAAGAGTTCTTGGATAGAGTAACTGGAGTGGTGTGAATCTGCGACTTGGTGTTTTAGTCTTTAGTGAGGGTTTTTGACTAGTCTGTATATTGGTGTTCCAAGTGGTGAGACTATGGTCCTGAGGGGGGCTCCTGGTCTGAAGAGGAGGAGAACAGCAACAAAGTGCCATTCCTAGATGTCACAGTAGAGCGAACAGTCAATGGGGAACTTCAAACTAGCGTCTACAGAAAAATAACACACACAAACCAAGTACTTAATCACAGAAGCAATCATCCCAACACCCACAAACGAAGCTGCAGCAGGACATTATTTCAACGAGCCACTACACACTGCAGCACAGAGAAACTACGAAGAGCAGAAGAGAAAGACGTATATAGTGTATTTAAGGAGAAAGGGTACCCAATAAATCCAGTCCGCCAATTTCTCATTGATGCTTCCAAGCTGACTCTCAAAAATTAGGTTTGTCCTTCCATCCTTTCCTATTTTGTTTTGTGGGTTTTGAAAACTTTCCCAATCCGCTGACTGATTGTTGGAGTTGGGAAGTTATGTTGTGGCTGTACAGGGCATTGGAATATTGTGGAATAATTTTGGAATATTGTGTGCAATTCTGCTCTCCCTCCTATCAGAAACATAGTATGAAATTTGAAAGGGTTCTGAAGCACCAATGGGTCCACAGAGGGGAGAGGCCCTTCTGCTGTCCTGAGTGCGGGAAGGCCTTTAGTGATTTCTCTGCAATGCTGACGGACCAGTTGGCCCAAGCCGGGGAAGGTTGTTCTCCGGCCCCAAGTGCGAGATGGCCTTCAGCACTTCTTCCCACCTGCTGAGACACCAGTTGGTCCACACCGAGGAGAGGCCGTTCTTCTGCCCCGAGCGCAGGAAGGGCTTTGCTCTTTCCTCTGACCTGCTGGCCCACTGGTGGGTCCACATGAGGGAGAGGTCGTTCAGTTGCCCTAAGTGAAGGAACGCCTTCAGCAATTCCTCAGCCCTGCTTAACCACCAATCCATCCACACCGGAGAGAAGCCATTTTCCTGCCCCGAATGCGCAAGGGCTTTCCCCGCTCCTCTGCCCTCTTGAAGCACCAGTGTGTCCACAGCGGGAAGAGGCCCTTCAGCTGGCACGTGTGTGGCAAGTGATTCATGTTCTCCTGCAACTTGTGGAAGCACCAGCGGGGGCACCAACGCTCCCAACAATCAGACCCCACCGGTGTTCTGCCTTGGGTCACCCCATGGACTAAACCTCCTGTCACTTCTGACAGTGGGTGCAGTGGAAGAGTAGGTGAGCTGTTTTTGTTTTCTGCTGGACTGCAATTGCCTCCACCAACCCCACAACCACAACCTCACGGTGGCTCAGTGGCGTCACGGTGACTCAGTGCTTAGCACTGATGCCTCATGGCACCAGGAACTCAGGATGAATTCCACCCTTGGGGGTCTGTGTGCAATTTGTGGAGGATAGGAAAATGGATCTGACTGGGTTACTCTTCGGAGGATCAGTGCAGATGTGTTGGGCTGAAGGACCTGTTTCCACACTGTAGGAGTTCTTCGATCCTATGAGCTTTGCTTTGAGAGGACACTGCTGCTCGTTGAGCTCGGGACTGCGCATTGGCAATGAAATGATCCAGAGAAACCTAAGACCGCAAGATCATCAGAGCAGAAGTTAGGCAATTCGGCCCTTCAAATCTACTCTGCCATTTGTTAGAGTAAAAAATTTCAGATGAGATTCGCTACAGTGTGGAAACAGGCCATTTGTCCCGATAAGTCAAGAAGCGACCCTCCGAAGAGTAACGCACCCAGACCCATTTCTCTCTGACAAATGCACCTAACTCTATGGGCAATTCAGCATGGCCAATCCACATGACCTGCACATCTTTGGACAGGACCACACAGAGAAAACCCACGCAGACACTGGGAGAATGTGCAAACTCCTCACAGACAGCCACCCAAGGCTGCAATCAAACCTGGGTCCCTGGCGCTGTGAGGCTGAGCCACTACATGCTGCAACCCGAAGTACGCAAGCAGGAGGTTGGGAGAATACAGCAAGCCAGGCAGCACCAGGATATGGAGTAGTCAGCGTTTTGGGTATTAACCATTCTTCAGGACTGAAACGTTGACTTTTCTATGAGAATCGATTTACGGGAATGTTGCTGGGGGTTAGAGGGTTTGAGCTACAGGGAGAGGCTGAATAGGCTGGGGCTGTTTTCACTGGAGCATCGGAGGCAGAGGAGTGACCTAATAGAGGTTACAAATTCATGAGAGGCATGGACAGGGTAATAGACAAGGTAGTTTCCCTGGGATGGGGGAGTCCAGAAGTAGAGGGCGTAGGTTTAGGGTGAGAGGCGAAATATATAAATAGACAACTTCTTCATGCAGAGGGTGGTACATATATGAAATGAGCTGCCACAGGATATGGGTCAGGAGCTATCAAATGTGACTAGATAACTTTAGGATTTCAGGTCAGCATGGAAAAGTTGGACCAAAGGGTCTGTTTCCACGCTGTATGTGTCTCTGACCACTGGGTCCTGATGTAAGTTTAAAATAAAGTCCAAGTAACTTTGAATAGTTCAATCTTGTGGCGCTCACCTCCTCAAATTTTTCAAATGAATCCATCTGAGCGATACTGTTTCAACCTACTGTGTTGGACAAAGTATCCCATCAAGTTCAACAGAAACCCAGAGTTGAAGAAGTCAGAAGTCAGAACACCAAGGTGACCAAAACTGATCACAATATTCCAGGTGCATCCTCATGAACGTCCTGTATAACTACAATATAACTTCCCAACATCTATCGCAATTCCCTAACTGATGAAGATTAATGTGCCTAAACATTTCTTCACTGCCTTGTGTACCGATGTAATCAGAGATATAGGACCTACTTTAAACTGATCCACAATCCAGCTGCTGGGAACACCGAAGCAGAGTAGTACAGCATGAGTGTGCTGGGTAGATAACCCAGAAGTCGATGGGTCAACACCATATGATGCTATTGCTCAATGTCTCCTTAAGCTGCTTTCCTCGGCAAAGGTGCTCTGTTCTGTATCTTGCCTTTGCATCTGCTTCCCAAAGTTTCTTCAGTAGAGGAGTGGTAGTGGCAGCTGGAGGAAGGTCCGAGCTCCAAGAAGCGGGGTGTAAGGCTGGAGGTTGTATTTGCTCAAGGCTTGTAACATATTAACTTATTTAAATGATATCTATTGTAAGGGGCTATGGTTCACATTAAAGCCAGAGGATTTGTTTATATTTAGCAGTTGTAGGTCGTATTCAATGTGTGTTATTATTTTGTTAGTTCGAATATTGTAAGTCAAAGTGAATGGTGTAATTTCATTTCTGATGTCAGAATTTGACATTGAATGTGCAGGTGTGAATACCAGTAAGTTGTGAAAATAAATCAATAACTTGTGATTTTATAGCAAAAAGAGCAGTTCACTGCAATCAATGGCATTGTCTCATTTGAAGGTGATGAGTTGAGCGTGACCAACAAACCGTTTCATGCAGTCACCCAATTTAATTAAAATTTTCTTTAACTTAATTGAAGATAATAACTCTGGCATGCTAAAATTTACACAATTTGTGTATAAGATTTATTTATATATCCATTGCTCTGCAACATTGGGGAGACTGGATGTCAACTTGCAGAACATTTCAGGGAACAGCTCTAGGACTCCAAAACTGAACGACCCCACCGCCCTGTGGCTGAATACTTTAACTACCCCTCCCAATCCGTCAAGGGCATGCACGCACTTGGCGGCATCCCCCTCCAAGCTCTAGCTACCTGACGCATGTAGGAAGAACACTTCATCTTCCGCCTTGGAACCCACCAACTACATGGGATCAATGTCGATTTCACCAGCTTCCATATTTCCCCTCACCCTCACTCCCACACCACGCGCCTTGTCCCAGATCCCACCTTCCAGCCCGGCAGTGGCCTCTTGAGCTGTCCTACCTTTTCATCTTTCTTCCCACCTATTCGCTCCACCCTCCTGTCTTACCTCTCATGATCTCTCCCCACCACCATCGACCTATTTCATTCACAGCTACCTCCCCTCCATTCCCATCTCCTTCCCAATTATCTCTCGGCCTCCTTGGAACAACGTTCATTCCTGACGAAGAACTTATGCTCTAAACAAAGACTGTGGTGAAGGAACATCCTGAATAAGAAAGAGCTCCCAATTCAGATGTGTTCCCCATTTGTTTCCCCGTTTATCTAGAAATAAGAAATGTTGTTTTCTTCCGCGAGAAAGTGGTCTTATACTTTGCGGTGTCTGAAGTGTTATACCACTCCACGTCTTTGCCTAGCTTTTAAGAATCCTTTCAACCTGTCTTTCAGACAATGGTGGCGGTGACCAAAAGCAATGCCCCATTTCTCCTCCTGTGAACCACGTTGACATGTTGTCTGAGTGTACTTGGTTTTCAAAATGTAATTTCGCCATTGAAGTGAACTGGGTTAATCTTTATCGATCACTAGCTTTGTTTGCATTAACTGTAATTATCCACCAATTTGCTGTTTTTTGTTCCACCAAAGCTGGAAACAATGATCTGTATTTATGTTGCACTCAGGTGTGAACAATCAACCCAAGAATTGTCATATTATTATAGTTGACTCAAGCTATAAAAGGAGGCATTCTGTGGCAGTTTAAGACTAAAAATGTGGCTAGAAAGAATGTAGATTGATGAGGAAAGTCAAACAACAGAATCTCTGTCCACAATCTATCAGTCTGGCTTGATAAAGTGGTGACTCTTCAAAAGCACCTTCCAAGCCATCACCTCAACCATCAAGAGCAGGTAAGTGTGAACACAGCATGCCAACTGTGAAATATATCGCATTGCTTCTTTGTTATTGATCAAAAGCCTGGAATTCGCTCCTGAACATTATTGCACACCAAATCATAATTGTGAAGCAATTTAAGAGGCAGCTCAGCACCACGTATTCAAGGACAGTTTGGGAAGGGTTGTTGGCAGAGCCAATGATAGTCACATCTCATGAAATAATAAGCAAAGAGGCATGGACAGAGGATTGGCTAACCAATGATACAATTGGGATAAGGGACATGTTCAGGATAGCAAATTATAACGAGTAGTGTGCCACAGGGATCAGCGCCGGGGCCAAAATTATTTACAAAATCTATTTGAATTCCTTGGATAAGTAAAGTGAATGCACTATTGCCAAGACTGCTGAAGAGACGGTTGATGGGAAGGCAGGTGGTAAGAATGACGTGAAATATCTGGAGAGGGATATAGACAGGTTAAGCAAATGAGCAAACCTTTGGCAGACGGAATAGAATGTGGGGAAATGATGTTGTGCACTTTGCCAGGAGGAAAAGTGTTGAATGTCAAATGGAGAAAGCTGTTGCATAGAGGGATTTGGAAGCCCATATCCATGCATCTCTTCAGCCAAATTCAGTGAGTAGTCGGGAAGGCAAATGGGAGGTTGGCCTTTAAATAGAGTATAAAAGTAGGGAGGTTATAGTGAACCTATGTCAGGCATCAGTCAAGTCAAAACTGAACACTGGGAGGGTCCTTTACCTAAGGAACGATATACTGGCATTGGAGGCAGCCCAGAGAAGGTTGACCAGGATGATATCAGGGATGGAAAGAATATCATATGAAGAGAAGTGAATAGGTTGGGCCTGTACTTAATCGAAGTTAGAAGATTTAGAGGTAACCTTATTTTCACATAAAAGATTCTAAGGATACTTGACGGGCTTGATGTGGAAAAGTTTAGCTTTGTGGGTGAGTCTAGCACCAGAGGGAATAACCTGCAAATGAGGGATTGCATGTTGAAGACAGATAGGAATTGTTACTGAAGGCAGTAAATCTGTGGAACATGTTACGACAGAGTGTTGTTGAGCCTGGGTCGTTCAGTACATTCAAGGCTGTCAGATTTTTTTTTAACCAGTGAGGGAATTGAGGATTATGGGGAAATGGCAGGAAAGTGGAGTTGATCTTTACCAGAACAAACGTGATCTTAATAAACGGCAGAATTTATTCAATGCGGTGAATTGAATAGTAAGTAATAAAGGGGAAAAGGATACAACTGGCACCTACAGGCCAGTCAGTGTTGGAAAATTAGAGATTGGACAGAGTTGGTGGCATTTTGGCATTGTTACTGGATTTCAAATCTGGAGTTTCAAATTGATGCTGCTATGTCTCCGGTGAGCTTTGAAATCAATTAATATATCTGGAATATAAAGCTTATCGCTGCTTTGGTGATCTTAGCAATTGATATAAGGACCTATCTTGTTAGGGAAGGAAATCTTTAGTCCTTACCCAGCTAGGCGATTGTGTCACTCTTGATCCATGGTAATGTGATTTACTCGTAACTGCCCTCTGAAATGGCACTTGCTTTTTCTGGGAGATCAAGTGCCACATCCCATGAATGAATAAAGGAAAATATTCAGCAGAAAATTGCCACTGAAGTGAAGGTTATATAGTGATAATGGTTGAGTAACCCAGAGATCTATGTCTTCTGAGAACAAAAATTCAAATCCCATCATGGCAGCCAGTGGATTTTATGTTCAACTAATAAAAAGATCTGGAAGTGAGAGTTTGTCTCAGTACTGGCCACCAGGAAACCTTTATTGATGAAAACAATAAACTGCAGATGTTGGAGATCGGAAACAAAAGGCACCATTGCTGGGGCATCGCAGCAGGTCTGGCAGCATCTGTGGAGAGAAAACAGTTAGTGTTTTGAATCCAGTCACTTTTGAAGAGCCACTGGACACGAAACATTAATACTAATCTCTTTATAGACGCTGCCAGAATCGTTCGGTGTCTCCAACCATTATTGATTGATTGTTGTGAAATTATTCCTTTATGGAGGAAAATCTACCATTCATCAACCCTGTGTGTGCACAGCGACCATGTGATTCCAGATCTACTACAGTGTGGGGTTGACTCTCAGCTGCCTTCTAGCACGTAGTCAAGTACTCGGTCCAAGGGACATGAGGGACGGTGAGAAAATGTTGCACATGCTTGCAACAATCACATGTCACGATTTTGTTTACAAGAAAAGCATCGATTAATGAAGGACAGCCAAGACAAATTGCTATGGGAACGTCATGCCCAACGGATTTGATTTCCTTGTAGCAATACCATAAAATTGTAAGTATTTTTAAAAATCATCTTCAGAGGTTACATCACTATAGGAATACTGCATGCAATTCTGGCTGTTTGATAGGCGAAGGATGTTGTGAAATTTGAAAGTGTTCAGAAAAGATTTACAAGGACGCTGCCAGGGTTGGAGAGTTTCAGCGCGATGAAAAGGCTGAACAGACTGGGGTTATTTTCCCTGGAGCTTTGGAGGCTGAGAGGTGACTTTATAGGTGTTCTTAAAATTATAAGGGGCATGGAAAACGACAAACAGGAAAGGTCTTTTCCCCGGGGTGGTGGCGGGGAGTCAAAAACTAGAGTGCATAGATTTAAGGTTAATAGCAAATGGAGTTTAATATAGATAACCGTGAGGTCTCACAGTTTGCATAGTCAAATCAAGGTAGGAGTTTCATGGTGAATGATTGGACCTGTAGTGGAACAGAGGGATCTCAGAGTAGGTTTACAGTTCACTGAAAGTGGAATCATAGGTAATAGTATTTCGGCACACCGGTGAGAGCGTTGAGTATACAAGCTGGGAATTTATGTTGCAGTTATACAGAATGTTGGTGAGGCTGCACTTGGAGTATAAAATAGATTCAGTGCTATATTGAAGGCAGGAAAGAATAACAAACATATCCTGATTAGAGAGACATAAATTATGTATCTAAATAAGATAGTGAATTAGAGTATAGATAAGTGCCAAATGATAATGTTCTTCCGACAAGCACCGAACTTGTTTCATTTGCAGTATTTCGAACCAAGAAATCTAGGGGTGCACGTTCATAGTTCCAAGAAAGTCGAGTTACACTTTGACAGGGTGGTGAAGAAGCCTTTCAGCCTGCTTCCATTCATCAATCCAAGTATTGAGCACAGGAGTTGGGACGTCTTGTTGCAGCTGTCACACATGCCACACAACACAAGTTATGACCCTGCCCTTCTCTGACTGACCATCCCTTTGAATATCAGGGGGAAGACACCCCTTTAATTGTGATGTTCAGGAAACATGCCTTACTTCAACAAAAAATGTGCTGTACTCACAGATGTTTGGACAGAGAAAGGAAGTTGCAGTCTGGGGTGAAGCTCAATCTTCATTCAGAAAGAGAGGAACGGCAGTAGCTTCATAAGCTCATGGTCCAACTTGTACATTCAGAAAATAGAGGGGCTTTGATTGGCAAGAGGACCCAGCAAATTCTGGTCCTTCAGGGCTCCCCATTGGTCAATCTCCAATAACAGCACTGCCTGGACTGGGTGACGTGAGCGATGGGAGACAGTCAGCCTGGAAATGCAGGAATGTCACTGCCAACCACCGCGAATCCAATTGGCTACCTAAGGTTTGCACGCGCGCATACACACACACACAGACACACACACACCATTGTGGGCATCACAATGCAAACGTAAGCCAACGAGCTTCAGCGGGAAACTGTCTGTTCTGGGCAAAATCTGGGAGCAAAGCAATGTTTCCCCCTTTCCATTCCTCATCCTGGGAGGGCGAGAGAGGGGGGAGGCACTGTTCACTTGCAGTAACTGGAGACAGAGAGTATGAATCCAAACAGGGAGCAGACTCTGCAAAGGTCGGTTTCAGTCGGCTTCTTCTGGAATATTGTGTGCAATTCTGGTCTCCCTCCAATAGGAAGAATATTGTGAAACTTGAAAGGATTCAGAAGAGATTCAGAAGGATGTCACCACGGTAAGAGGGTTTGAACCACAGGGAGAGGCTTTGAATCACAGGGCGAGGCTGAATAGGACAGGGCTGTTTTCCCTGGAGCATCGCAGGCTGAGTGATTTTTTTTAATAAAATAGGTTTATAAAAGCTTGAGGGGCGTGGATGGGGTGACAAGGTCTTGTCCCTGGGATGGGGGAGTGCAGAACTAGAGGGCATGGGTTGAGGGTGAGAGGGGAAAAAATTAAAAGGGATCTTGCAGTCAACCTTTTCATGCAGAGGGTTGTGCTTGTATGGAATGAGCTGCCAGAGGAAGTGGTGGAGGCTGGTGGAGGCATCTGGATGGGTATATGAATAGGAAGGATTTAGAGGGATATGTGCCAAGTGTTGGCAAATGGGAAAATATTAATTTTGGATATCTGGTCGGCTTGGACAATTTAGATTGAAGAGTCTGTTTCTGTGCTTTACGTCTCTGACTCTGAATGGTGAAAAGTATTGGCATTCGTTGAAACATTTATGCACCAGGAAATTGTAAGAGGGTAAACATAAGCCTCATGTCATTGATCCATGAATCCTGGTGCAGTATGGATGTATTTCCAGTGATAGAGACAGTATGACATGGAAGGAGTCCAAAACGACGGCTTCTTTTACAAAAATTCCCACGTAAATCCGAGTCTTCTGGGAATCTAAGATAACCGTGCCTTAATATAAGATAGGTAAGTCTGGGGTATCTGGTACATATTCGATGGAATGTTTGTGGCTCTAAAAGCCTGGTTTGCAGTTGTTTCTGGGCTCATAATATTGTACTGCAGCATATTGTATATCTTCAATAAGAACGTCAATACCGAAATAGATGTCCATTCAGCAACTTGAGTCCATGTGAACTCTTCATGGAGCATGCAATCCATCACATTACCCAGCTGGTATACATTTACATATAGATCAGCACAAAGATCTTGGGTATGAAGAAAGGAATGAATGTTTAGGATGTAGGTTTGCTCACTGAGCTGCAGGTTTGATATCCAGGTAAGAATGTTCCACAAAAACTAGAATAATTTGTTCTGATTTTCTATTGTGGACTGACAGCGATGACCTTTGCAATCTCTTTTTACAGGAATATTATAAGAGAAGAATTTGAAGGTAGAAATCTCAGACCAAACATCACATCAAAGTCTGACAGTCACGTGACTCACCAGGACTTGGATATTAATGGCCTTGAAACAAGGATGAGGCGGTATGTCTGCTTAGTAAGGTTGGAAACGTCAGGGTGACTGGAAACTCAGAGTCTCACATACCAGAGTAGTGACTGGAACATGCTTTACAGACTGAATGAGAGTGTTCCAATTATCAGAGGGTTCATCAGTAACTTCATACACATGCTGTAAGTGTGAGCGAGTTTTCAACTGATCGTTGAACCTGGTAAACGAGGACACCTGCACCATGGAGAAACCGTGGAAATGCAGGGAGTGTAAGGACAGTTTCCCTTCCCCGCCTGCACTGGACATTCATCAGCATTTGCACACTGGGCAGCGGCTGTTCACCTGCACTCAGCGCGGGAAAGGATTCACTCAGTCGCATCACCTCCTGGTCCACACCGGGGAGAAACCGTTCATCTGCCCCATATGCTGAAGCAGATGAAGGACATTTTTTGAAAAATCCTGGATGGAACATACTGCAGGTATACCTGAAATAGATACATTTGTCTCTGTCCCACTGAGTCTCCAGCACAGGGCCAGGCCGGGCAGCTCAATTGGTCTCTGTCAGTGTTTATTCTCCACCTGAGCCTCCATCCACACACCCCTCTTCATTGCCTCTCATCTCCCCTCCATCAGCATAAAGGTATCCCCCACCTTTCGAAAATTAACTTTACACTACTTGACCTTTACGAAAGACCTACATTAATAATTGTTTTCACAAACCAAAAGAAATCCGAAGAGGATTTTCGCTTTTACACAGAAAGGCATAATCTAAATTTGTTCATGGTAATTGCTTCTTCGCTTTACTCCATGCCAGCTTAGGAAAGGTTTCATAGGAATGCTGTACTTTCAGATAGTGGGGGGAACCTGTAGTGGGGCGGCACGGTGGCTCAGTGGTGAGCACTGCTGCCTCACAGCACCAGGGATCCAGGTTCGATTTCTGTGGAGTTTGCGCATTCTCCCCGTGTTTACGTGGGGTCCCTCCCACAATCCAAAAATGTGCAGATTAGATGAATTGGTCATGCTAAATTGCCCATAGTATTAGGTGCATTAGTCAGGGGTATATATAGAATAGGGGAATGGGTCTGGCTGGGTTTCTCTTCCGAGGGTTGGTGTAGATTTGCCGGGCCGAAGAGCTTGTTTCCATACTGTAGGGAATCTAATACACTGAACCTGCTCTTTATTGCCCAGGTATGGTCTCTGTTCTTCTGTTCACCTCCCGTTCATGTGTCTATCAAGATATACCTTAAACGTTGTTAAGGAGCCTGCCTCCACTAACTGCACTGACAGGGCGTTCCAGGAACCCCCCCCCCCACCACCCCTCTGTGTGAATCCCCACCACCACAACCTCTCCCCAGACAGTCCCCTCTCGTCTCGAACCTGTGCCCTCTTTTATGTGACCTTTCCAGCCTGGAGGGAAAAACAAACCTATGACTATCATAGAATCCATCCAGGGTGGAAAAAGACGATTCAGCCAAACAAGTCAACAGCGACCCTCCAAAGATTAACCTCCAGGGACTCATTCCCCTACCCCATTACTCTATATTTACCCCTGACTAATGCACCAGACATACACATCTCTGAACACTGAGGCAATTTACACACAGACAATCCAACTTAACCTGCCTATCAGTGGACACTATGGGTAATTTAGCATGGCTCATCCACCCTAACCGACACATTTTTGGAATGTAGGAGGAAGCCCATGCAGACATGAGGTGCAGGGAGAATGTGCAAACTGCACACAGACAGTCACCTAAGACTGAAATCGAACTCGGGTCTCTGGCACTGTGAGGCATCAATGCAAACCACTGAGCTACCCTGCCACCCCTGTCCAGCCAATCTGTGCCTCATCATTTTGTTGAGGTCTCCCCTCAGCCTCTGTCTTTCCAGAGAAACAATCCAGGTTTATGCCACATCTCCTCATAATAAGAGCCCTTCAGACCTGGCAATGTCCTGGTGAACCTTGTCTGCACCCTCTGCCAGATCACCCACACCCTTCCGGTAGTTTGGCGACCAGAACTGCACGTAGTATTCCGAATGTGACCAGAATAAATAGCTGTAACATAACTCGCCAACTCTTACACTTAAGGAAGCGTGCTGTGTTTCCTCTTGACCACCGTACCCACCTGCATTACCACTTCCACGGATCTATATGCCCAAATCCTTCTGTATGCTAGTGCTGCTATGAGTTCTGCCATTTATCATACAATTCTTATATTTCCTTCGTCTCTATCCAGCTTCACCCTATTTTTTTTCTCTTCATCTCCCCCCACCCCTATCCCCAAACCCTCCACACATCAGCATATCATAAGATCATAGGATGTTCTTCATATGTTTGATCTTTCATTCCTGGGCCATTCTCAAGAACCTTCTCTGAACATGTTCAAGGGCTATCCTTCCTGAAATATTTACGGCAAAACTGCATTCAGTACTCCAATTGTGGCCTGACCGGAGCCTTACAGAGCCTCAGACGTACATCCCTGCTTTTATATTCAAGTCTAATCAAAATAAATGTCATCATTGCATTTGCCTCCCCAACTAGTGACTCCACCTGCAAGTTTACCTTGAGAGAATCCTGGAGTAGAACTCCATAGTTCCTTTGCACATCAGATTTCTGAATTTTCTCCCCATAATCCTTCTGTTCCAGAGCAGCAGCAGAGATTTCCAGACACATTGATTGTTTTCAGGGATACCAAGGGATCTTGGGAATTACCAATATCCCAGGAGGAGGCAGAGAGAAATGTGGTGCGGTCCTGTAAACTCCAGAACTTTCCAAACTGCCTGAGTCAGCAATAACTCTTTCTGGACCAAGAAACAAAAGGGCCACTGAGAAACTGTTACGTCATAAGACCTCAGAAGCAGAAATTAGGCCATTCAGCCCATTGAGTCTGCTCCACCATACAATCATTCTAAAGTATCAAGGATTACGGGGAGTTTGGGTTAAGAAACTTATCAGCCATGATTGAATAGTGGAGCAGACTCAATGGGCTAAATGACCTAATTTCTGCTGGTGAACCATCCCGGGGAAGAAGGACGCAAAACAACGAGCTGCGATAAGTATTTAATAACCTCATGAAAAAGGACAATTAAGTCTGTCTGTGAAAGGAAGACCCTAACATAATGGAGTTTACTGCAGGACAGGCTATTTCAAACAAACCGCTAAACCTCGAGGATAAGACCTGAGATCTCCAGAAGTGTGGGGAGGTGGTATTAGAATCTGAAGAATTGTCACACCACAGATTTGAAAGTGAGGAATCTCCACCAGAATTTAACTCCAGAAAGATGCAGCAGCAGTACTTGGAAGAACAACACTGCAGTGAATCCCTGGACACTTCCAGAGACAGATGTGTCGGAGGAAACTCAGTAAAATTCTGCCATCGATTGGGTGATAGTCACGTTGAGGGTGAGGTTGAACTTGGTTACTTGAGAGGTTTTATTTTTGGTTGCTACATACAATAAAGTGTAAATCATTGTTTCAGCAGTTGATGCTATGTGCAGTTTCTGAGTCAGGAGCCAAATTAAGGCAATTCACCCACAACCACAGCCAGAGGCTGGGATTAATATTGACTCCATTGCATTCAGCAGGACATCACGTCAATACTCTTATAAAGCAAAGGATGACACCACTACCCTAGATCTCAAACCGAAACACCCAGTGGAGCGCATCGCCCCATAATCTGTAAAATTAGCATGATAAGTAGTGTAGCCTGCTCTAGTGATAAAAATAAATCCCCAACACATTAAAATCAACAATCAGCAATTTATTTATCCAAGTCTCACGGTGTACAAATGAACAAAACTATTGACAAACTGGATACAGGCCAGGAGCAGATGGGTGGCACTAGTTTAGTTGGGGATCATAGACTGGTTGGTCTGAAGGGTCTGTTTCCAGGCTGCATGTCTCCATAGCACGGAATGAATGGGGATCCATCCCAAAGACGGTAAAGGTTTCAAGCACCACCTGAGGCAAATGTGTGGACTCCCTCCAAATAACTGAGGGCAGTGGGGCACTGTGAGGCTTGGTCGATCAGACAGTCAGTCAGCAAGTTCTCTCTGGGAGACTTGTCTCAAGAAAGTAAGTGGTTTCCTGTCCTCCCAGCCAGATTATCCAGTTTGGATTAGGTCCTATATTTCCAACAAAACAGGGAGACAGGGCAGTGAAGAAGGCTTTAAGCACACTGGCCTTCATCAGTCAGGGCATTGAGGAGAGACGTTGGCAAGTTATGTTGCAGTTAATCCGGATTTTGATGAGGCTGCATTTGGAGTATTGTCATCAATTTTGATCACCTTGCTATGACAAAAATGTTATTAAACTTGGAATAGTGCTGAAGACATGTACAAAAATACATACTCAGGACTCAAGGGTCTGAGTAAAAGGGAGAGGTTGGACAAGCTAAGACGTTTTTGTTTCGAGCATTAGAGACTGAGGGGGGATGGGGCCTTATCGAAGTGAAGAGATCATGAGAGACATGGAGAGGGTGAATGCACTCAATCTCCCAGGGGTTGGGGAATTGAGGGCTCGAGGGCTTCAGTTTAAGGTGAGAGGAGAAAGAATAAAAGGGAATGTGAGGGGCAACTTTTTAACGCAGATGGTGGTACACATATGAAAGGAACTGCCAGCAGAAGTGGTTGAGGTGGATACAGTAACAACATTGAAAAGGCTTTTGGACAAATACGTGTATAGGAAAGGTATGGAAGAAAATGGGCCAAGTGCAGGGAAATGGGCTTAGTATTGATGGACAGTTTGGTCAGCGTGGACCATGTTGGGACGAAGGGCCTGTCTCCTGCTGTAGGACTCTATGATTCACGTCTCTTTGTCGGTCCAACACTTAGAGTTTCCAAATGAACATCTCACTAAATCAGGCCGAATAAAATCCAATCTCATTCGTCAACTCTGATGCAGAGGTGCTGGTGTTGAATTGGGGTGGATAAGGTCAGAAGTCATACGGCACCAGATGAAGTGATGAAGGAGCAGCACTCATGAAAGAGCAATGCTCCTAACGCTTGTGATTTCAAATAAACCTGTTGCACTGTAACATGTTGTCGTGTGACTTCCGACTTCTTCAACTCTGGGTTTGTCTCAAATTTGATGGGATACTTTGTCCAACTCGGCATATTTAAACTGTATCGCTACGAAGATTTTTTTTTCGATTAGATTAGATTCCCTACAGCATGGAAACAGGTCCTTTGGCCCAACAAGTACACACTGGCCCTCCGCAGAGTAACCCAGCCAGACCCATTCCCATATCCCAATTCCTCTACATTTACCCCTGACTAATGCACCATACCAACACATCCCTGAACACTATGGGACAATTTAGATGGGCCAATCCATCCTAAACTGCACATCTTTAGACTGTGGGAGGAAACCAGAGCACTCAGAGGTAACCCATACAGACGTGGGGGTGTATCGTGCAAGCTACACACAGACTGTCAATCGCAGGGTAGAAGTGAACCAGGTCAGCACAGTGAGGTAGTGGTGCTAACCACTGAGTCACCGTGCCATCCGTGAGCCACCATAGGGTGGGCTGGGGGTGGGGTGGGTGGGGGGTGGTTGAATCCAGCACAAAATAAAAAAAGACCACTGACTCTCAGTCAGAATGGGCAGGAGGTTCAGCCCTGGGGGTGACCCACTGCAGCGTCACTGGTGGAATCTGATTGTTGGGTGCGCTGGTGCCCCCGCTGATGCCTCCACAAGTTGCAGGACAATGTGAACCTCCACCCGCAGGCGGGGCAGGCAAACGGCCTCTCCCGGTGTGGACCCATTGTTGGGCCAGCAGTTTGGAGAAACGAGTGTATCCCTTCCCGCACTCGGGGCAATTGAATGGCCTTTCCCTGGTGTGGACCCGCCGGTGGGACAACAGATCAGAAGAATTGCTGTAAGCTTTCCTGCATTATGGGCAGCTGTAGGGCTTCTCCCCAGTGTGGAACTGCTGATGGGCCAGCAGCCTGGAGGAATCGCTGAAGACCTTCCCACACTCTGGGCGGCTGAAGGGCCACTCCCCCGTGTGGATGCACTGGTGCCTCAGCAGGTTGGAGGAGTCGCTGAAGGCCTTCCCACACTCGGGACAGCTGAATGGCCTCTTCCCCGTGTGGGCTCGTTGGTGATTCAGCAGGTCTGAGGAATTGCTGAAGGCCTTCCTGCACTCATGGCAACTGAAGAACCTCTCTCCTGTGTGGAATCGCTGGTGAGTCAGGAAGTTGTCCACCCAAGTGAACCCTTTCCCACACACGGAGAAGTAAAACGTCGTCTCACCATACTGAATATGCTGGTGGGCAAGCAGGACACAGGAGCAAGTAAAGCCCTTCGCCCGCCTCGGGGCAGGAGAACGCCCTCTCCCCAGTGTGATTGCACTAATCAGCCTCCAGGACAGATGGGACACGGAAGCCCTTCCCGCAGTCGCCACGCTTCCATGATTTCTCAACGTGGCGGGATTCCTCGGGTTTCTCCATGGCCGAAGCTTCAGCTGCACACAAACGTGTGTACAGCCCCTCCCCGCTGTGAATTCCTCTTTCCAGTCCTATCACTTTTTCAGGCTCCACACTCTGTGCTCTGCAACAGTAGGGTCTCTCAATCAGTCCCACTGATGCTGAAACTCATATTCAAACAGGAACCAAAAAGAAAGCTTTCCTCCTTCCATAGAATCATTGTTGAAAATCGTGTGCAATCTTCTTCATTTGAAAGAGCAGAAATTGCGCCCCACTGAGCCTCCCGTACCAGGGGCGTTCTGTCCTTGTTACGGTTGGAGGGGTGGGGTCTGAGGGCAGAGGTGTGGGATGTGGACGAGATGCATTGGAGGGCATCTTTAACCACGTGGGAAGGGAAATTGCGGTCTCTAAAGAAGGAGGCCATCTGGTGTGTCCTATGGTGGAACTGGTGCTCACCTTCCACCCTACAAACCTTCGCATCAGCCAAATCATCCAACGGACATTTCCGCCACCTCCAAAAAGACCCCACCACCAGGGATATATTTCCCTCCCCACCCCTTTCCTCCTTCCGCAAAGACCGTTCCCTCCGTGACTACCTGGTCAGGTCCACACCCCCCTCCCATTCTGGCACTTTCCCCTGCCACCGCAGGAACTGTAAAGCCTGTGCCCACACCTCCTCCCTCACCTCTATCCAAGGCCTTAAAGGAGCCTTCCACATCCATCAAAGTTTCACCTGCACATCCACCAATATCATTTATTGTATCCGTTGCTCCCGATGTGGTCTCCTCTACATTGGGGAGACTGGGCGCCTCCTAGCAGAGCGCTTTAGGGAACATCTCCGAGACACCTGCACCAATCAACCAAACCGCCCCGTGTCCCAACATTTCAACTCTCCCTCCCACTCTCCCAAGGACATGGAGGTCCTGGGCCTCCTTCACCGCCGCTCCCTCACCAACAGACGCCTGGAGGAAGAACGCCTCATCTTCTGCCTCGAACACTTCAACCCCAGGGCATCAATGTGGATTTCAACAGTTTCCCCATTTCCCCTTCCCCCACCTCATCCTAGTTTCAAACTTCCAGCTCAGTTACAGTCTCCTTGACTTGTCCGGACTTCTCCGACCTGTCTATCTTCTTTTCCACCTATCCACTCCACCCTCTCCACCTTGACCTATCACCTTCATCTCCTCCCCCACTCATCCATTGTACTCTATGCTACTCTCTCCCCACCCCCACCCTCCTCTAGCTTATCTCTCCACGCTTCAGGCTCACTGCCTTTATTCCTGATGAAGGGCTTTTGCCCGAAACGTCGATTTCGCTGCTCGTTGGATGCTGCCTGAACTGCTGTGCTCTTCCAGCACCACTAATCCAGTATTTGGTTTTCAGCATCTGCAGTCATTGCTTTTACCACGTGACCCATGCCGAATACATATTCATGTTCCTGGGGCCAGCATCATTATTGTGTCACAATAGCTGCTGGCCATCACTGCAGAAGTCCTATGACGTCGTATTGCGGCTGGAATTTCTGAGGACAGTTTTTTCAAGAGGGTCAGGCAGCCCTTCATCGGGGCTTCCCTTCCTTCCACTTAAGTTCAAGGCCTATCCAACCGAAATTCCTCAGGTATGTTTAAAAGCACTTTTTCCCGATGTTGGCTAATGATTTCTGCAGACATTTGGTAAAGTTTGAACACGGTGAGAGCCATCGGCTTCTCAATCTCGTTCCCGAATTGCTCAACCAACACTTAAAGCAGTGATAATGATGCAAAACCACCGTATGATTACGGCCGAGAAAGATTGTATTCCGCTCAGTCAGTTCATGTTTCTAAAGAGAGACAAAAGTGACAATGCAAGTGAAACGAACTAAATTGCAGACAGGCTGCCATACCACTCTGTTTGCATCCCCACACAGGGGTGATTTCTGTGACATGGGTGTGTCTGCAGTGTCTGTGGTCAGACCGTTTACAATGAATGTCCCAGCCTTTATTTTGATAAAGTCACACTGATAGAGGACAATTGTTATTTCAGTAATTGTAGTCCGAAGCTGGAATTCGCTAACACTCGGGATTCGTGATCTTACTTTTTTTTTACATCTCAGACTCTTTGGTGCAGTTAGTCAGGAAGTCCGGCTGTTCACCAAAATAGTTGTAAATCGAAATGGAGCAAAATTATAGAATTAGGGCCAGACTTTTCAGGGTACATGTTCAGAAGCACTTCTACACATTGAGTTTGTCAGATGTTTGGAATTATCCTACATAAACGGCCGTGGGTACAGGATCATTTGTCAACTTTAAATCAGATTTTTTTTTGTTCTGGAAAGGCATTAAGGGACATGGGCCAAAGACAGACAAATGGAGTTAGGCCTCTGATCAGCCATGATTTCTTTGAACGTTGGAACACGTTTGAGGGGCTAAATGGCCTACTCATATTCCGATGTTTCTATAATCTTAACTGTTTCCTTATTGCACATTTCCGGCCTGTTATTGGGGATACAATCTGCAAGACAATATTCTCCAATTATTAGTTGTTCCGGAAATATCGAATACAGACACACCCAGGCATCTTATACCAATATTCGAAACAACAAAGTCACAGAACAGATAACTGATTGAATTCCTGCATTTGAATCTTTAGAAGCGTAATGTTCTTGGTTTCCTGATAATGATTCGCTTTCCTCAGTCCCAGATGGAACAACACAAGAAAAAATAGAAAAGCAGCAATGTTCTGGTCCTATAATCTCCAATCTTCTGCTGCCAGTGAAAAACAACAATGCAACTTAAATCGGGGTCGACTATAACCCGGGCTTAATCTCCCAATGAACCGAGCACAGGCTCAGCGAAACTGAGGGAGATTATGTCCTGATCACGAAACCTGCGACCAGCGTTGGCAAAGGCCCAAGGAGTCACCCATAAAAGTCAGTCATCTACTTTCTAAACGTACTCAACTGCCGACTTCCTTTATTTTATTGACCTTTGCAAATCTGAAATTGAGAATTGGGGATGTGTGGTAGCGAGTGGCTGTTTGTGTGTCAGGTATGCCTGTCAGTTTTGTTGATATTGAAGAGAATTTGCTTTCAAAATAAAGGCAACAAAAAACAGACAAACAAGTTTGCATCCAAGAAGAGAAGCTGAAGAACTGGATGTCAGCGTTGAGAAAGAAGCAAAAGGGAAGTGGAATCTCAATGATTTTCCTGATTTTTGAGCAGAAAGCGTTGGAGCTGTAGACTTCTGCTGATCAATGTATTTATTTTCGTGGATTTTAAGAAGTTATTTTGCCTTGACAAAAGAACTGGTCACACCCTGAGTATATGTTCGAATACCTCAGTAGTAGAACAAAAGATTTTTATTCTGAGGTCGTGAGTTTGACACTCATATTGAACAATGTTCCCGTGAAACTTTGCTTTTTGTGCGGAACATTCGCTCTTTCTTCAACTGACAATCTAATCATATTCAAAATGAATTTTACTCCCGTTCGTTTTCTTCCTGTCCCCGTTGCTCGGTTATGAGGGAAATCTGAGAGTGAATGGAAGACAAGTTTGAAGGTGTGGCTTAACGGTTTCACTTGAAAATTGGTTCTATTCATGTCTCGAGGCCAGTAAATGGCTCAATCATAGCATACAACGGTCAAGTGCTATGGGAATCAATACCTGTCCATATTAACGTACACTGAAATGAGTAAGATGTGATTCATTTCGAGGAAAGAAATTAGGAAACTTCGTCACCCAGATTATCTCAGAGCAATCGTTGGCTATGGTACGTTTTATGTAAAGCTCATGGAATCACTGGATTGTGACTTGATCTGGTACTCAGGCCTTACTTCGTGACACGAATGTATTTTGTTATCGAATTGCTACATAAGTTGCGGAGCAATTCCTGTACATAGAGATGAGGAGTGTTGAACCAATAAGACAAGACGACTGTGCTAAATCAGAACTGTTACCAAATACATTTACCAATCTATGTTCATCCTATCGATTGTCTTAGCATCACCAACACTTCTCATCAAACTAACTCGAGAGACATTCATCACAATTTTCTGTGAATACTTCTACATTAGCTTTGCTGAATGAACCCCAAATTTCTTGAAGTGGCTTATTTTCGGCCCTGATTATTAATCTCTCTACGCACGGAAATGGATCCTTCCCAGCCGCTCTATCTCTCATCAATGTGTGTCGTTCAATTCGATCTCCCATCAGCCTCCTCTGTCCTGATCAAATCCAGGGGAACAGGAAACGTTGGGGCTATGGTGCGGAAAGGACAAGCCCTATGCTCACCTTTCCGGTTAGAACAATTCCATGAGAAAGTTTAGGCCACAATTTCGGGCGTGTAATTGTGGACGAACACTTATGATGCTGGCGTAGACATCCTTTGGGGCTCCCCCGCCCAGGGTGGGTACCTGCTGACTATGCTTTCTTCGCTGGCGATTTTAAATGACTTCCTGTTGGTTGCATTATCGCTCAAGCTTCACAAAACCCGTCTCAATAATGTCACGTTTTCTCATGTCTGGAAATTTATTTCCGTGCAGGAAACTCGGGTTCTGAACAAACAACGTCCGAGACTCAATACGTCAGCTCTGTTTACCTTTCCACAGATGCTGATCGAACCGTTGGCTTTCTGCAGTATTCTCTGTGTTTATTAGGCACAAGTGCTGCATTTCATTCAAGAACTTCAATCCCTGTCCTCTGGTAACTGACACTGGTCAGTGCCAATTGGTTCTTCTGATCATTAATCTGCCCATTCCCACCGCTTCTTCTCCCATCATGACCAACAGCCCCAGGAAATCTCCAGTTAACTTTCTTTGCTCCAAATTGAACATTCCCAACCTTGGGCATGTCTCGCCAACATGGAAATTCCTCATCCCTGGAAACGAAATGTGGCGTACACTTGGGAAGAGATTTTGGCAAAATATTGTCAGTTAGGATATGGAAAAATGTTCATGAAGCAAAACAGAAATCCCAGTCTCCAGCTTTGTGAACCTTGAGAAACTCTTTGGGAAGTGGATTTAAAGGAGAATGAAAGATGACCTGTCCGATTGAGCAGAGACAGTCCAGACACCGTCCCCTTGTTGAAGAGGCCAGGAGGTTGACTCTGATGTTCTCGAGACATGAACTGATCTGAGACATTGAAAGAATTGTCGTTCCTGCACATCAGGAATTCAAACCCCTTCTCGCCTCCGAGCCAATGAGAGAACTCGGGAACAGGCAAAACGCTGAAAGGCTGGAAGGGCGACGGCCCCGGAGTAAGAAAGCTAGTTCCTCGTGACATGGATGTGTCTGCAGACTGTCCCCGGTATCTCCACAAGAGATCTCCCGGGCTTGATTATGGAAAAGTAAAACTGATAGACGACAATTGTAATTCTCGGCGGGGAGGCTGAATTATGAATTCACTAATAGCCTCCCCTAAGCGATGGCGAAGCCCACCCACCCGCCTGTCTCTGTGGCGCAATTGGTCAGCGCGTTCGGATGTTAACCGAAAGGTTGGTGGTTCGAGCCCACCCAGGGTCGGTGTGTTTGCTGCTCTTCCTTGGCTTCGAAACAGTGCGCTTTTGATGGGGTCGAGAAAATGATCCCCAAACGGAAATCTTCTTCACAAGGGGTTTCTGAATTGAATTAATGTCGAACGGAAGGGACTGCGGATGCTGAGAAGACGAGACCGAAAGAGAAACTCGGTAGGTTTGACAGTACCTGTCGGGGAAACCAGAATTCTGAAATGTTGTCTCTGATTCTCTTTCCACAGACGTTGCCTGACCTTCTCAGTTCCTCCTGCAATTTCTCGTTTTGGTTTTTACTGAAAGTTCATTTCATCTTTTGGGATGAAACAACTGTATTAGCCGTAGGCAGATATATAACCCTTTCGAATCACTGTGACGTGATTGGATTCAAACAAACTCTGCGATGATTCACTCTTTCTCGGCTCCACAGGCAGACAGACCTGGGAAATAAAGCTGTCAGTGTGGTTCTGTATTCGTGGGCCGAGTGCTTAATGCGATGGACTTGAAATCCATTGCGGCTTCCCCACGCAGGTGTGAACCCTTCCGAGTACAAAATGAGAAATGTCGTCGAAAAGAAAGGGAGCTTGCTCCCCGGCTTCTTCTTTAAGATTCAAATCAGTGGAGGGGGAAAAATATTTCACTCAAATTGGGACTGGTGGGAATCTGCAACCCACTGCCTGTTCGGGTGGAACAAGCAGATACCCGCAGAGCTTCTTTTGAGGCTATGAGCAAAGTGTTTGGAAATGAGACTCGTACAGCGAGGTGCTTGAAATCGTGATCGAAATGAAGCAGGCACCTGAGGACAAGGGTGTTTCCTTTGCCAGTGAAAGATACTGCTCCAGAAAGTTGGGCCTGTGGAAGGGAATCAGTGACGGTGATTATCTTTGGTTGTTCACATTGTGAATGTTCCCATTGCTGCGCATGTCCGTGTTAACGTCAGAACTCTGCAGCATGGTGGCGTTAGATACGCACAGGGGCGAGGCGAAATGGATGACACTTCTGACTCCAGTTACCTGTTTGAAATGCAGCTCACAGCTTCTTCACACACACCAATGAATCTTTCTCATTGTCCTGAAGCCGGCATATGGTTTGAATTCCCGATTTTTGGGAATGAGAATCTTTTCACTGTCTCGAGTCAGGAAATGTCCCTGAGAACATCTGAGTCAACTCACAGCGCAGTCAGATGAGGGGAAGCTGAAATAGCCCCACACGCTGCTCACGGGCACATTTTACTTTTCCCAACTCACCGCCTCAACCACTGCGGCTCCTGGGAGTGGAAACGAAACAATCACCAAAACCCAGTCTCAGCTTTGTGAATCTTCAGAAAATAAGCAAAGGTTCATCCCTTCGGATTTTCTATCCTGGGCTGACAGGGATGGGTTTTGTCACTCTCTTGCAAATGGATGTTTTGCAGAAAAGCACCACAACCCCATCTGATTAATCAGGACCTGGATGTTTTCGGTCTTTGAATGTAAGTGTTGTGCTCCAGAACTTTGCTGTTCACAGTTTATAATACTTATCTTCCCAGTCCCCTGTATCACTTGTTGAAAATGTTTAATTTGTGTCTTGTAATCCTTTCACTGTCTGCTAATGAGGATAGCGTTTCCGTGTTTTATCAAAACTATCTTGACCTTGCATACCTCAAGCCTCAAGCTAATTTCACGAGAAACCTTCTCCAGTTCAAAAGCCAACTGTTGATGATGGCTCTGTTTCTTGTCACGTGTCCAATTTCAGATCGATGTTGTTAATGTCCCTTTTATTCCTTCTGATCCAGATTTCGCTCACAGGGCTAGAACAGAACTGTCAGCAAATACATTTATCAATCTACATTCTAAGGAACATACCAATTCAAGATATGTTCCAGCCTGGAAGGATATTCAGGAGGTAGCAGGTAAATTGTGCTTCTGAGTGAAATCACGGTTCGTAAAAACAGAATGTGGCAATTTCGACAGAGTTAATATTTGCTTATCGGCGATATTTCTGCTGGTGCCTGATGGGAGCATAACCCAGAAGGGAAACCATCTTCCCTATTCACTCAATGTCGTCTTTAGCAGCTTTCCAGTATAACGGCGCACTGTTGTGCACCTCGCCTTCTCATCTGCTTCCCCAAAACCTTCGACGTAAATATTTCACATTGATACACAGACCCAGTATGCACAGTTGAGATGACACACTCGTGGAGGTCTGCGGGGTCTTCTCCTGTTCTCTGTACCCTATGTTGAGGAGGGCAATGCTTGTCACTGGTCACTCCGGTGTCAGAGAATAGTTTAGAAAGAAAATGGTTTAATTTTCTGTCAGTAGAGAGGGCCCGGTTCCTGGAGACGGGCAAACGGCAGCAGAGAGACAGAATGAGAAGCAGCTGTTCATACAGTCATAGAGATGTACAGCATGGAAACAGACCCTTCGGTCCAACCCGTCCACGCCGACCAGATATCCCACCACAATTTAGTCCCACCTGCCAGCACCCGGCCCATATACCTCCAAACCCTTCCTATTCATATATCCATCCAAACGCCTCTTAAATGTTGCAATTGTAGCAGTCTCCGCCACTTTCTCTGGCAGCTCTTTCCATGCACGCACCACCCTCTGCGTGAAAAAGTTGCCCCTTAGGTCTCTTTTATATCTTTCCCCTCTCACCCTAAACCTATGTCCTCTCGGTCTTGACTCCACGATCCCAGGGAAAAGACTTTGCCTATTTATCCTATCCATGCCCCTGATAATTTTGTAAACCTCCATAAAGTCACCCTTCGACCTCCGACGTTCCAGAGAAAACAGCCCCAGCCTGTTCAATGTCAACTGGACTTTACTCTGAGCAAGACTCAGCTGGTTCAAGAGGTCGGGTGGGGGTGCGGGGGCGCACCAACCGTGTGGCGCGTTGGTCTTGGGGTATGATTCTCTCTTTGGGTCTTTGTCGCTGCAGACGTGCGAGAGATCCCGGGTTCAAATCTTGGACGAACCCGAGCTGCTTGACTTGTGCGAACATACCTGTTTAATTTTCTCAAAAAGCACCTTCGTAAAACGAGGTTGGGCTCCCTGGAGGACCAATGGGACAGAAAGCAGCAAAGTGAAATGATTGGAGGTAGCGTTGAATAAGTTGACGTGAGTGGTACAGTGTTTGAGGGATGTCAGCGATGAGGGTCGATTGGAAATTTGGGACAGCTCTCTTCGGAGTTCAGAAGTTTGACATCTGGCCCGATTGAAGCTTTTCAAGTCATGCGAAGTCTAGACAGAGAAAGTAATGTAGTCAAAATGTTCCCACGCCTGAAAGGATCGGCAACGATTCAGCAGAGTTTAAAAGTCACGAGGAAAAGAACCGAAAGTGACATTAGGAAGAATGCTTTCGTACAGGGAGTGGTTGGGGTCAGTGTATCCCTAACTGACACTGACAAAGAGGCAGATTCATTAGGCGCAAACGGGAATTCGGTGATCATGTTTAAAGTAACAATGTGCAGAATTACATGGAGAAGGCAAGAGAATGATACGAATAGAGACCCACGTGTACTTACTGTGTCGACCCAGCAGAGCGAAGGTGGGCCGCATCGCGTCTATTCAGAGTGAAATCACAAGAGAATGTGGGAAGTCAGAAAAAGTTTATATTTACACAGCCTCCATACGTCTGCGCAACACCATATAAGACGACAGCAGTGGACATCTTTGACATCAGTCTCGAACGTGCATGCCACGCGCCAGACGAAAGGCTGAAGGGACCTGTGGAAAGCCCCGCGGGGTTTTGGAGCATCGTGGCGCAGCGGGAGCGTGCGAGGCCCATAACCCAGAGTTTGATGGATCGAAAGCATCGTCTGCTATTGTTCAATTCCTCCTTGAGCGACTTCCCTTTGTGATGGTACTCTGTTCAGTATCTTGCCTTTCAAACGACATCCTGAGTGTTTCAGTGCCCTGTACCGATACAGTCGCGAAACTCACACCGTTCAAGTTACGTGCTTTTGGAGGTCTGAGTGGTCTTTTCCTGTTCTTCGTCGGTTTCCTATGAACTGAATCGCAAAAGCACCTCTCTGAGATGCCAATGAGCTGATAAAATTGAACTCATACCTTGTGGTTTCGTGCCTTCCCTGCCATAATTCGCCACGCCGGTTCCGACGTGAATGACAAGACAATCAGCATGTCAGAAACTGTATCACCATTCAGGCACAATCTCTTAGTATTCGGACAGATATCACCGATTGTGAATCAGCTCAGATAGAGACAAATGGCAGAGAGTCGTCGTGGACACGATAAGCTGGACCGCCTCTGTCGGCGGGAGAATGATGCCACGTGTTTATGCCGTCCTGCTGCCTGTCTCTGGGACAGAGAGGCTGAGGGAGCAACGATGGTTCATTTTTAACCGTCCCTTCCGTGTTGGACTGCCTGTAGTCCCGCAGCTCAGGGCCGTGGGGATGACTCTCAGTGAGTGAAGGTTTCACTCGGATTCTCTTCATCTGGGACACTTGGGGCTCCGATGTTAACTGCTGCGCGGTCGCAGCGATGAAAGCGATGCCCACTTTGCAATTGACTTTCTGTAAGATTGCTGCGTGAAGACGAATTCTGAACACCAAGCAGGCTGTACAACAATGTGTTCATATGAATTTACTTGAGGGAAGAGTCTTCGGTGTCCATTTCTCTCTGCCCCGCCAGCTTAGCATCTTTCTATCCCTTCGATAACAGACCTTTGGAGGAAGTTCACAATCAAGGTTACTCACTTCCCACGCATTAGTGTAAGTGATACCTCTTGCCCGAAGGGATTGGGAGATAAAGAGCAGAAGGGCGAATGGAGTCTTCCCTCCCTCCAGAAAAGCGTACAAATAGAAACAAATTGGTTTAATTATCCGCCAGAGGAGACAGACCAGTTCCTGGGGATGAGACAAACGTCAGCGCACCGGGGACTGAATGACAAGCAGATGTTCTGGAAACGCTTTGCTGCTTTCAATTCTTGGAGCAAAGTGGAATGTATTTCACAATGAGCAAGTTTCAGATGGCTCAGAGTCTCTAGTGTACATTGCTCTCTGGGTTTATATTTGCACATCGACGATATGTCTGCAGAACAGCACATGACACTACAGCAGCGAAGATCTTTTGACGTCATTCTCGAACGTGCAAGTCACACGCCAGATGAAAAGCTGAATACTTCTCTGGAAAAGTTACCGTGCAATGCAGGAGAATGGCACAGCGGGTGCATGCTAGGATCATAACCCAGATGCGAAACCATTTTCTCCTATTCACTTAATGTCGCCTTTAGCAGCTTTCCTGTATAACGGCGCTCTGTTCTTTTCCTTGCCTTGTCACTTGCTTCCCAAAACTTCGGGTATCTGAGCTCAATATATCACATCGATATCAAGTCAAATTTACACAGTTGCGCTGGCACCCTAGTGGAGCTCTGAGTTGTCTTGTCCTGTTCTCTGTCAGTATGTCCTGATCTCGTGTGAAACCTCTTCTCTCAGATGGCAATGAACCGGTGAAGTTGAAACACGTGACTTGCTGTTTTAGTCCACTTCCTTCAGTAAAGAAACCGACGTCCGTGTAATAAAAGACTTTCTGCAGGATTGCTGTGTCAAGAAAAATTCTGAACACCAAACAGGCTGCACAAAAATGCACTCATATCAATTTACCTGAGGGAAGAGTGTCCGGTGTCCATTTCTCTCTGTCCCGACAGCACAACATCTTTCTGTCTCTCTGTTAACAAGATTTTTGGAACAAGTACAAAGTTTCCCATTTCCTACGCATGACGGTAACTGACTTCTCCTGCCTCACGTAATAGTGTGAGAGATCAGAAGAGCGAAGGGGGGCTCTGCCTTCCACCAGCACAGCTTGCAAGTAGAAACGAAATGGTTGAATTATCCACCAGTGGAGAGAGCCCGGTCCCTGGGGATGGGACAAACAGCAGCGTCCTGGGAGCAGGGAGACAGATTGAGAAGCAGATGTTCTTGAAACTCTTTGCTGCTTGCGTTTCTGGGCGCAATGTTCAATGTATTTCGTACTGAGCAAGTCTCAGCTGCTTCAGGAGGTGGCTGCACCCATGGCTAGTGGCTCGTTAGTCTGGGATATGATTCTAGCTTTGGGTCTTCGAGCATATGCAGCCGTGTGAGATTTCCCGGGTTAAAATCCCAGGCGAACCATCTTTCCTTAAATTGACCTGAGCAGAAATGCCCGATCAATTTTCTCAAAAAGCCGATTCGTTAAATAAGATCGGACTGCCTGAATTAGGGACGGTGCAGAGCTGCCATTGCAGTGAACACGGCGAAGGGAAACACGTGGTGAAAGTGAGAACAAGTATTGCAGATTTTTCGCCCGCGCAATCCGAGTCTGAATGAATCCTCCACCTGTATTACGCTCAGTTCTGAGGATGATACTTCAGGAAGAGGGGAAGTGAAGTAATTACAGTAGGGGCTGAACAGGTTGAAGTGACTAGTACCGTCCTGAGGAATGTCAGCAATGAAGGGAGATTGGAAAGTTTGGGGCAGCTCTCTTTGGTGAACAGAAGGCTGAAAGCTGGCCTGATTGAAGTTTTCCACGTCATGAGGGTTTTAGACAGAAGAAATAATGCAGTGAAAATGGTCCCAGGCCTGAAAGGATCGAGAACGATTTGGCAGAGATTGAAAGTCATCTGGAAAATAAGTAAAAGTGACATTAGGAAGACCGTTTTCGCACAGGGAGTGGGGTCAGTAAGTCACTGTCTGACAGTGACAAAGAGGCAGATTCAATGGACACAAAAGGGAATTCGGTGGGCATGTTCAATGTAACAATGTGCAGATTTACAGGGAGAAGGCGACAGAATGAGACACTTATTTCCATATTGTGTTGAACCAGCAGAGCTAAGGTGGGCTGCATGGCCTCAGTCTGCGCTGTCACACATTTCGTGATTGTGAGTGAAATCGGAGTTGGACCAACAGAACGTGGGAAATTTAACAACTGGTATATTCTACCCAACAGGATACTCCATCACAGCAATGAAGGTGTTTTGACATCATTCGCGAAGGTCCATGACACAATGCAGATTCAAAACTGAGGATTCCTTTGAATCACTGAGTAATTTGTTTCCAGTTATTCAGTTGACGTCAGTGGATTTGCGCATTGGGAGCCCCTCCAGTTGACAGGTCGAAGCCGTTTTCTCCTGTGTGGCAGTCACACCAGCACTCCAATTTGCTGTGCTTCCAGTCAGTAGATGCAGATTACTATCCCATACTGATACACGGGCCACGATGACCCAGCTGTGGTGACAAGCCTGTGAAGGGCTGCGTGGTCTTCTCCTGTTCTCTGTCGGCTTCCTATTATCCGAATCATCAAACGTCTCTTCTCCAAGATAGGAATAAACTGGTGAAGGTGAAACACATCAGTTGTGGTCTGTTCCATACGCAGGAGGCCCTGCAGTAATTCCCCACGCTGTTTCACACAGCAGCGTCCTCTCGGTGAATGAAGATTGGCAAAAAAAAAACCATTGAACCAAAAACCAAACCAAGGGAATATACAATGAGAAGCACGGCACCAGGAAGCTCCGAGAAACAGTGAGATCTTGGGATGTTTACCCACAGTTATTTGAAGGTGGCATGACACGTTCGTAGATTATTTAAGAAGGCACATGGGACAACACATACCTTGATCAGTCGTGATGCAGATGAAAGGAACAGGGAGGTTTTGTGTGGATTTACATGACTTTGGTGAGAATCCTGCAGAAGTATTGTGTACAGTTCTGGTCAAAACATGATCGGAATTTATCCTCTCACAGAAACACATCAATCTTCAAAACGCTGATGAGGGATGGAGAGTTTGACAGAGTTTAATATGGGGAACTGGTCAACTATGTAAGAGTGGAGATAATCCCTTGTAAGTAAAGGTCCAAAAATGGTTCTCTCCAAAAAGGATATCAGTCTCCTCTTAATTTTTGGAAAACAAATATCGAGCTCACATTGTCTCCAACAGAGCTGATTCACTTAGCATTGATCCTGCCCAGAAGCCTTGATGGTTTTCTGCCGTGCATCTGGTAGTTGCTACTGTCAATGCTGGAGGAAGTGGATGCTTGTGGATGTAATGCCAATCAAGCAGGCTGCTTTTTCCAGGATGGTATCAAACTTCTTGAGTGTCGATGAAGCTATATCCATCCAGGCACGTGGGCAGTATTCCATTGTACTACTTAATTTTACCTTGGCTTTGGAGAGTCAGCAGGTGAGTTACTCGCCGTAGTATTCCGAGTGTCTCATCTGCACTTGGAGCAATAATATTTAAATTCGTTATTAACAGATAGTTATTGATGAAGCAGCTGAAGTTGGTTGTGTCTAGTCCTGTCGTACTCCTGCACAGCTGTCCTGGAGCTGAGATGACTGACCTCCGACAACCACAACCATCTTCCGATGTGCCAGATATGACATCAGCTCTTTGGGAGTGTGCTGCTGATTGTCATTTTGTGAGGGACACGCGGATGTCACGCTCACCTCACCTCTGGAATTCAGCTCTTTGTCCATCCTTGAAGTAACGATATATTGATAAACTGAAAAAAAGAGTAATTTCTGGAAAAGTTCAATAGATCTGGCAACATCCATGCAGAGAAATCAGAGTCACAGCTTCAGGACCGTTGACATTCTCTCTGAACCCGATGCAACCTTCCCAACTAAGTTTGCGTCAGCTGCAAAATTGGCAACAGCACATTGGCTTCCTTCATCCATGTCATTCATATGCACAATATTAAAGTATGTGGATTAGTATATATTGGAGCTGTGTGTCTGTACAAATATTACCATGTATAGAAGCAGATCATGTTTACGTGCAAAGATCATTGTGCATTGTAACGGTGCGTGTTTGTATCAAAATATTCTTTTGCATCGGAGATATTCCAGCTTCTATATAAATGTAGTTGAGCATTGGACCTGTTCATTTGTAAGTATAAATATTGTTGAGTCTGGAAAGTGTTCATGTTTGTATTGAATTCCTGTTTAGTTTCGGAGCTGTTCATGCTTGCATATAAGTATTGCTGTATCTCAGAACTGTGCTCTATTACATATGAAGCTGTTGTGCGTTGCAGATGTACATGTTTATGTGGAAATATTTTTCCATTTTTGAAGTATTTACGTTTATACGTCAATCTTGCCGCATATTGGAGATGTAATGAAACTGTTCATATTTCGTGTCTTGAAATTGTGTCTTAGAACTGACCATGTTCATATTTAAATATGGTATATTAGAACCGTTCTTGTCTATATGTAAATGTTGAAGGGTACTGGAGTTGGTTCAGTTAATATATAATAGTTGTGAATTGAAAATGTTTCAGTTTATGTATAAATATTACTTTATATTGGAGCTGCTCCAGTTTGTACATAAATATTGCTATGTATTGGAGCTGTTGCTATTTTTATGTAAGTATGAGTGTACGTTGAAGTTATGCCTGCCTCTTATTGATGAACAGTCCTGTGTCTAACATGGGGTTCGGCTGCTGTGCCCTGTGGAGCTTTGGAATAAATTTGCAATTCAAGCGCCGGCCAGAGGGGCGGCAACACAGGGCAGCAGCAGTCACGTGTTAGTGGTATGGAGTATGATCCGGCAGGGTCACCTATTCTCTGTTTTTCGTAGAGTCGACGCATATTCTGGAATAGGGAATAATAATTGAACAGCATCGTGGAAGATACAGAGAGTTACAGAGGGAATGCAATATTTTAATAGGGAGAGAATTCAATTCAGAATAATTGTGATAGTATTGAATAGACGGTAACAATGAGAGGGTTAAACAGAGAGTAATAGGAAGAGGATTAAATACTGTATAACGGGATGGGATTTAATGCAACATAATAAGGAAAGGTGAAAATGGAGATTTATTGGAAAAAGATTGAATATAATTGATCGAAGAAATGATTAACTACAGGGAAGGAGAGAGGATTTAATATCAAGTAGCAGGGATAGGATTAAGTAGGGAATAACGCGAAGAGAGCTCAATATGAAGGAATAGAGATTATGGAATGGGGAGTGTTATGACATGGCAGTGAATCCTTCTGCTAATTAAAACAAACACAGAGAAAAACTCACCTCAACTCACAACCTGTTAAAGTATGAGTGACAAAGAACTCTCCAAATTCAACTACTTAAAGAAAAGTATCAATTTTATTCTTTAACTCAAATGAATATTAAACAACAAATACATACAAGTCTGACCGTCGTTCCTCTTGAAGATCTGTAATCTACATTCAACTCTATGATAATATTTTGATCCAATAAAAGCCCCTATTTAAACTGTGTCAACTTAATTTTCAAAACAAGAAAGCAGCTGTTGGCGTCGGTGTCTGTCTTCTTTCATCTGAAGAGCTCCTTGGGCCATCTACGGTCTTTTATTCGAAAGATGCTTCTTATGAAAAAGTACCTTTGAGAGCAAGTGTTTTGCTAGCAGATATTCTGATGATGGCAGTTGGTCGCTCTCTTTCGCTAACTGTCCAAAATGCGGGCTTTTTTATTCCCTAAACCTTGGATCTTCTCATTGGTTCAATGTTGTCAAAACAGTGAAATTCAAATTCGAATGGGGTTTCGAATTCTGGGGCATCATGTAAACTGATGGCTTAAATTTGAACCGGTGTGAACATCGCAGCCAAATGTTGCATATTTTCAGTTTTCCACTACACTTTGAGACTGCTAGTCAGTCACATGACAGGTGTCTGCAAACTCACACTGCGAAAACAGCCTTCTCTCTCTCTTAAAGGTACCATACATGCCTTCAACTCTCATAACAAAAGTAATAGACAGAAAATTGAAAAGAGGGCAACTGGGAGAGAGTTGAAGACAGAGAAGGGAAAGGAATTAATGTGACGTAATTGAAGAGAAGTACGTGGAGTTTAAGAAGAAGTGTGCTCATTGCAGGAGCACAGAGATAGGGCGAATACAGAGAAAGCTGCAGGAATTGCAATGAGGTGGATCTCATTGAATCTGCGGGTTCTCTGATTGCGAATGTTAACCTGGTCCACTGAGGAGTCCTGGCTGATAGATATAAAGAGGAATGTCAGAGATACGGCTCACTCTAGGAATCAGTTTTGTCAGTGTGATGTCCTATGCACCTGTAACTGCAGGGTGAGTTGGTGATGGGTTACCAGTTTCTGTGAAAGGGGAGAGAGTGTAACATCTTAATAGAAGAAGAGAAAATAGAGAATAATAGGGATGGTGTTGAATGCAGTGGAGCAGGGTGGCAGTTAAATACAGGAGAAAGGGAAAAGACTTAATACAGACCATATAGTAATTTGGTGTTTGAATAAAGGAGTGTAGGAGGAGGATTAACTCAAGGGGAAGAGGACAGTGGAGAGGAATAAACAGAAAGTAGTAGTGAGAGGGCTAATTATGGAGCAATGGCAAGAACACTGAATATAGAGATGGCTAAAGACTGTGATTGTTGGGATTTAAATGGAGCACGTGTTCAGTGGAGGGTAGGTGTGTGAGTACTAAATACAAAAAAAAGGACACGATTAAATAGAGATTATCAGGAAAAGGATTGAAAACAGTGTAAGAGAGAAATGGTTACATACAGGTGAACAGAGAGGATCGAATGCAGATAAAGAAAGGATTAAGTAAAGAGTAATAGGGTAGGACACATTATGCTGCTGTCCTACAGCATCATGCTCTCGGGTTCGATCCCAGCCTCAGTCGACTGTCTGTGGGGAGTTTATGCATTCTCCCCGTGTCTCTGTAGGCTTCCTCCAAGTGCTCCGGTTTCCTTGCATAATCCAAAAAGGTGCAGGTCAGGTCAATTGGCCATGCTAACATGCCCATACTTTTCAAAGAAGTTTAGGTTAGGTACATTAGTCAGTGGGAAACGTAGAGTAATAGGGTGGGGGAATGCGTTTGGGTGCGATGATCTTCAGGGGGTTGGTGTAAACTTGTTGGACAGCAAGGTAAGAATTCTATATTTACTAATTACTAACGTATAGAAACAGGATTAAATACTGGACAGTTAACAGGGAGAACTGAATTATGACGAATGGCTTAAATGCAGAGTAACAGGGAGCGGCTAAAATACAAAGGGAGAGAAAGTGGAATCAGAAGAGAATGAAACACTGGGGAACAGTGTGGCCTTCATACAAGGGATCAGACAGACGATTAACAGCAAAAGGTTTGCATGCAGGCAAATATAAATGCTAAAATGCCTGGAAATGGAGCGGAACAAATACACAATCGAGATGATAAAATACAAGGTATAGTGACTATTTCCAGCTTTAATCAATTTGAGTGGTAGGTCGTGTTGGGCAGTACCCTCCATCCAAATTTCTAGACATCAATATGAAGCGTTGGCTCTCACTGTGTCCATCCCCATAATTAGTTGCCTCCATGTTTCACTGCCTCCCAGGACAAGCTCTCTCCATCTGACCGACTGTTCCCTCATTCCCATTCCAATTGTTATTACACTTCATTCAACCCCCTTTCCTCACACCTTCCCGTTCCCTCATCCCTTCCCTTTTTCATGGAAACCAGTGTGGACTGACGTTGTGCCATTCTGATATTCTTGTGCTTACGAGTGGGACTGAAGGGCCCTCTGCTGTTCCACTTTACCATCTCAGAATGAGCTAAATTGCTTCCTCCACTTCTTCTGTATCACTCTTAGGAAGGCTTCTGTCATTCAGCCATGGGTTGAGCGCATTGCTGGACAGCACCAATATTTATTGCCCATCCTTAATTGTCTGAAGGGGTGTAAAGTGTCAACCACATGGCTGTGGGTCTGGAGCCACGTGCAGTTCTGACCAGGTAAGGATGGCCTCTGTGAAAGGCATGAGCCAACAAAGAAACATTCTAGGTTCATGATTATACTCTTAAATTTAAGAAAATCATTGAATTGAAATTCCATCATCTGCCACAGTGGGATTTGAAGCAATGCCCCGAGAACATGACTTGGTTGCGTAGATGAGCAGTCTAGTCCGAATTCTCGCACTCCACCTGCTCAATACCTTCCTGCTGTTTGGAAGGCTGGAGAAGGGAGTGCATTAAAAATGGAAGTACTACGGATGTTCTCAATCAGAAACAAAAACAGAAATTCCCGGAAAACCTGAGCATACCTGGCAGCATCTGTAGAGAGAAATTAGAGGTGAATGGCCTCCTGTTCCAGGATAAAGGTTGAAGATAGAGCTGAGCAGCGTTCTACTTTTGCTGTGCTGTTGGGTGTGTCTATGCCAACAGCAAAGCTCAGTCCATTGAATTTAAAAACATGTCCGTGAAATGTTAAATTCTCTGAATTTCTGTCCTCCCGTTGAGCAATATTTTAAATGAAGGCTGTTTGCAGTATTCCAAATAGTGCAGCTAATAGTGCAGATATTTCTAGATGCATTTTATACCGTTACCCAGTGAAACGGCCAGACAATTCGCAGATCATGTAGGAAGTGAGAAAGATTCATTATTTTTCTAAAGAGAGATAATATGAATTAACTGGCCAAATTCTGGACGAGGCATAATATTTTCAAGACTTGGAGGTGTACACTTCTCTTTGGAAGTGATTGGGTAGGTTGGGCAGGTTTGCAAAAAAGGCAAATGCATAAATTGGAATTAGAATATAAAGAGAAGTGAAATGTTATCAAACCTTTATAATTGACCGTTTCATCCACAGTTGGGGGAAACAGACTGGAATTGAACTCTTGAAAATCAAATGCCTTGCGTTGTGTTAAAATTGAGCTCTGCCCACTTCTGAACACTACACTTTAGGAAAAATGTCAATGCCTTGGGTAGATTATAAGACGAGATTAATAATCATAGGGATATAGAAACAGGCCATTCACCCCCCTCCCCGTGAGAGCTCGTTCTGACATTCAATGGCTGACCTGAAACATAACTCCATATACCTTCATTTGTACTTTATCCCTTAACACCTACGTTTAACAAAACAAAATCTGTCTCAGAATGAAAATTAACAACTAATCCAGCATCCAGTCCTGTTTGTGGAAAAGAATGCTCAACATCCCCCAACCTTTCTGTGTGGAAGTGCTTCCTAACATCTCTCCTGAACACAATGACCCTACTTCGCAGACTGTGCCCCCGTGTGTTCGAATCCCCAAACAGCGAAAATAGTTTATCTTTTTACACCCTGTGTCCTAAGTTGTAGAGACACAAGGCCTAAATTGTTCAGTTTCAACTCATAACTATCCCAGATTTCACTGTTTAAAGAAAAAACTAACAATTCTATTCTTTAAGTCCACCAGAGAACATTCAAGCCACTATTTATAACTCCTTATCTAAAAACTATCTTTTATCTTACACTCTATAATACTGGTCCGAGATTTACGGCAAATCACTTTCAAATGCAGTTGGCATCTTCGAATGTCAAACTTTCTTTGTAGATTTCACTAGATCAGCTTTGGTGTTCTACTGCACAAGTTCCTTTCTTGCAGAGTGTAATTCGGACAGCAGGCTGTTCATGTTTGGGGCTGCTCTTTTCTGTTCTCACCTAAATGTTCAAAATGTCCAGTTTTATACCCCAGAACATCAGATCATTTCATTGGTTTGAAGTCACAAAAATATTAAATTCAAATTTGATTGAATTTTGAAATCTTGTGGCTTAGTTTAAACTGATTGGCCAAATTCGAATTTGTTGTTTACCATGGCAACACAATTGCAGAGTTGGTTTCACAGTCAAATGTTACATTTTGAATTATTTCAGCACACTCTGTGCCACTCTAAGTTCATACCAGCTTCCAGTCTCTCTTAAATGTACATTCTCTCTTAAAGGTACAGTACACACCGAAAACATCATAACCGTATGGACTAATCTAGTGCTTAGTTAGTGGACCTCGTTTAACACTAATAATTAAATAATAATAAAAGATAATAAACCACAATCTTTTAAAAGCAATATATATATCAATACATAACATTTAAAACAATCAGTCCTTTCCTCCACTATCCCCAGTAATTGTCGAGACTGTAATGTCTGCCCACACACTAGTTTAAAATTTCCAATTACAGCTCTTCGAACTTGGGTTGGGGCTATTCTTCCTACCCCCAGGTACCTGCTTCTTTGTCCTGATATCTTCTGGAATGTGTGTGGGATCTCTCTGACTTAAGTGGCTTCTTTTAGCTTTAATGTGGAGGTGCCGGTGTTGAACCGAGGTGGGCAAGGTCTGAAGTCACACGACACCAGGTTATCGTCCACTCGGTTTACTTGAAATCAGATGCTTTTGTGTGACTTATGGCCTTCTTTTAGTTTGTTATGCAGGTCATTTCCGATGGCAGTGGCTTAGCTGCAGTTTGCTGTAACAATGTCATTCGCATACTTTAAATTTAGTTTCTATCCCAGGAAGGATATTACATAAAACAGTAGAGGATATTTAAAACCTTGTGGCAATGTCTTATCAAGAACTCATTCGATGTTCAATCAAGGTGAAGACTTGCATATCTGTCAGGCTTGATTGAATTTAACAGTGAATGCTGCAACTTTCCTGGTTTTATATCTCTATTCCACTGTCTCATGAACACTGATTCACTGTAATCAGTCAAGATAATGAGACTGTGTACATGGGCCTACCACACCGGCGCCCCTACCGACACCAGGATTCCTATTCCAGGTTCACAACACTGCTGCTTCAGACACCATTGATGCCACCTTCCTCAACTGTCACCACCAGAAGGAACAGAAGACCAAGATGAAGATGAGACAGCAAAGACGAAAGAAGGATGCGACCGGCCTGGTGATTGGAACCAAATAGGCCGAGGACTCGGCGAACGCCGCAATCTAAAAACAAAAAATACCATGCACAATTGTACGAGGTTCACCAGAGCTCGAGTGATGCACCTGTGAAGTGAGTCCGGAGAGGCTGGGATTGGTTTCGGTCAAATTCACTGATATCAAGCTGGTGTTCTTCTCTGACCACTGACTTGCTGGTAAGCAGGGAAACTGAATATGAAACTGCTGATCCCATTAAACATGGAATATCTCAAAAGGGGTTCCACAGGTCGGAGAAACGTGAAACCCCACTTTGAGTCTACCTCAGACTTTTGGGAAACAGTCAAGGGTAACATCAAGAGGACCTTGTTGTCAAAGTTATTCTGAAGGTGAGAGAGAAACGGGGGAGAACTGTGAAAACTCCGGAAAAGTGTGCAGAACCTACACCTGCTGCAGACGATGTGAGTTGATGTCATGGAGGATCAACAGGAGGTGAACATCCAACAAGCCTCGCTCTTTACCTTCGAAGTCTCCAAGGTAATATCCTTGTCCAGGGTCCACACCATGGAACAAGATAGACCTGCTCATGTTTGTAATTTGAGAAGTTGCACAAGGAGTGCTCTGTTCTCAGAGCCAGAAGGGAAAAGGTGGATCTGTTAGGCTATCTCAACCTGACATCCTAAGGATCAGCAAATCCTTTCATGCCAGACTATGTGACAGGAAGCCCATAGACAGCGCAGCCTCCCGGTCATTCCTCCCTATCTGGTAGGTCTTAGACGACAGCAACCGGGAGAGGCTGCAACAGCTGCTATCTCTGGGTGTGCTGACCAAGGACCTCAAGTCGTCAGGAAAGAGTAATACACTAGGAAGTGACGGCTTACCAGCCGAATTGTATTCAATTCTGTGTGACTTGATTGGCCAGGACCTGCGGGAAGAGGACAACATAAAGTTTCTAACAGGTAGTTAGTGTAAATCCATGTGGAAAAGTATCATCCCTCATCTGCAATCAGAAGTGGAGAGGGATGAATGATGAAGGGCTCATGTCTGAAACGTCGATCCTCCTGCTCCTTGGATGCTGCCTGACTTGCTGCGCTTTTCGAGCAAACACATTTTCAGCTCTGATCTCCAGCATCTGCACTCCTCACTTTCTCCAGGGACGACTAATGACCAATTTAATTTATGAATGTAAATTAAATTGTACTGAATACGGTCATCACCCATCTGGGTCAGTTCTGCTCTGGGATCAGTGATTCACCCCGAGCAAATATGATCTGTACAGGCAGCCTGACAATTCTCAGGGATAGAATCACCTCTGTGCAGGACAGGGGAGTTGGAAACCTGCCTCATCAGCCTGCACCAGGAGGTCCTTGACACGATCTTACACACATCTATGTGGGATGTTCTCTCCAAAGTAGGCTTTGGAGAGGGATTCTACAAATGAACCATACTAGTCTCCACCAACATTATGAATGTAACCTCAATCAATGGTTGGCAAACAGAAAGCTTCTCGATCAGATCGACAGTCAGGCAGGGCTGCCCAATCTCACCTTTCCTGTTGTTTTGTTGACCTGAAGGCACCTGAATCACTGTTGAAAACCATTCAGGCATTTCTTCCTCTTCAGCAAATGTCAATTCCACTGAGAACCTCTGAACTAAGGTTCCTCAATCCACCATTGCTCATTTATACATCAAATCGTTATCTCGATCCAGGACCCGAGTTTCAGACTGAAACGGTTTATTCTCCGTCTTAATAAACAATTAAAGTCTTTTAAGATCACTCTTCCCCAATGCAATAATGTTGTAAATTCGTGCTATTTCATTGTGTCTGTTTGTTTTGGAGTAAACAAATTAACTTGCTGCATGCTTATATCTGTTCTCTTGTATCAGTTCAAACCTGAGATTTAAGAAGTTAATTCTTTTAAAGTGCTATTTCTGTCCAAATACAACAAGCATCATCATAAGCAATAACAAATAAAGATGAGATCTTGATAGTAACTGTATAACGTAACGCATACATTATTGAGAATATCCCTAAAAATGAGAAAGTCTAGCTCCAGAATGAATCTGTCCCCGAATCTGTGATACATGTGACGGAAGGGTTTGATCCTGAAGATTCGGATTCTGAAGCAGATCATTTTCATGAATCCAGAGCGTGTTTTTGTTGCTTTTCTCTTCCACTCATAGATTTACTACTTCAAGGGGCCAGTTTCATCTCCCTGTAACTGGTCTTTATTCCAGGTTCGCAACACTCTGACAAAGATTGAATAAATATTCCACAATGCCTGCAGTGTGATTCCCCAGAACAGGAGAAATCCGCATCCAAATAAAGCAAAACCCACGTTTCCAATGTATTCTGATCGCACCAGCCCCAGAACCCTCACAAACCATCGATACATTCAAAGCACTTCCTCCTTCAACCAATGCTTCCAGCCGCATTTTCATTGGCCTAATGTGTACTCAGAATAACAACGGGATCAGCCTTTCAATTTCTTGCCTGATTTGCCATATTTTACTGATTGGGATTAATGACTGTTTCTCCCTGCTATTGTTATTAGATCAGCCAGCTGAACCTCATAGTGTATCAGCTCCCTGATTGGAGCTCTGAAACTGATCGAATCAGGGAGCACGGTCTGAATTAAAAGGATGAATGTCAGGAATATTGAGATGCTGAACACCTGACTTAGTAAGACGCTGGTGTCAAAGGAGATGCATTTGTAATAAATGGGAGATTAATGACAGGATGTCGGCCTCTAAAGTGTGATTTCACGACCAGATATTGTTGGTGTAAATGTGCACCAGGACCACGGGCTCTTCAGTTTCAACACTTTCCCTTTCCTGCTTCTGTCCCGACCTAGTAAACCCCGCACCTTAAGATATGCTGAAGTTTTTCTGTGATGTTCTCGACCTAGGCACTTTTGAAGCAATATACCTTCCAGGCTCCTGTCAAGTCAGGAATGATGATTCTGATCGATTCACTCAGTCACTTTATGTTTGTCCACATCTGCCATTTGACGTTAAATCAGCAACAATCTGACTTCATAGATACTGAAAAGCAAAAAAATAAATTTGGGGAGTTGGGAATTCATGTCTGTTTGAGTGCAGGATTGATTGACCATAATATAACTGGGCAGCAAGAGTTCAGTGATGAGGGAGTGAAATGACGTACACCTAGGGTTGAATTGCACAAAGTTAGAAGTGTCTGAGATGAGTAAATCTTTGAAGAGAATAATGGAAACTACTGGCACTAAATGGACCTAACGGCTTTTTGTTGCCTCTTGACTTATGAATAGGATAAGCATCTAAATGACTATGGATGTACTGAAATCTTTGCAAGTGAGAAATGAATGAACAATGCCACAAATTTCTCGAAATTATAGTGCACTGACTATTGTGTGTGAATTCACTCACTGAACCTGTCCTTACCGCTCTCCTTGTATTTTACTGTCCAACTAACATTTTGCTATCAACAAACATCGCACATGATCCCACCATCTCAGTCATTGACAGATAATAAATGGCTGTGTCTGGAGAAATGGTCCTTGTGGCACTCACTAATACCAGCCCAACAACATGAAGATGACAGATTTATTCCTTCTCTCTGCTTTCTGTTCTAAATCAGTCCTCAAGCCAAGTCCCATTTCCCCATCACGTCATTGGCAGCATTGATACCCGCCGAAATGTTTCCAAATTTGACATTGCTACATCCTTGCTTTTGCAAAGCCCTCCTGGCCTCACTCCACTCTCTCACTTGAAGCTGATCCATCCCCTCATCAGTCATATGTTTTAGGTATCTACTTCGGACATGTGCAGTACACTGCAGGGAACAGAGAATAACTCATCCCCATGTGGTGCTGCACAGATCGTGTGTCTCAGAGTCAGCTCTGAAACATGTTCAGGACACTCAAGTACTGGTCGGAGGATCAGTATTGATTAGAAATCATGCAACTTTTGAGGGTATTTTTCAGTGACTCATTTGACTTGTTTCAATTATTGACTGAATTGGAGAAGTTTTATTTGATTCAGAAGCTGTGTCCATGCAAGGTGAGGAATTCTATTGTGACTTTAGATTTTTGAAAAACTACAATGTGTTGTCTCCATTAACCAACTGTCATCACTTGACAGAACAAGGAACCTGGGAAGCCACATTCCTCTCGTGAGGAGAACATTTCTCAGAGAGACACTTAACAACTGGAATTTAATTTCGAAATGGTCAAAAGCGAGGGAAGAACACTGATATGAAATGAGATTTGATAGATGGTGTTGGGGTGTCAATGCTGGTATACAGGGCGGCACAGAGCCTCAGTAGTTAATCCTGCTGTCTCACAAGGCCAGCAGGTGGGTGTGGGTGGGATAGCCTTTGCAGGGTCGGTTTGGACTGGATGGGCCCATTGACCTGCTTCCACTTTGTAAGAATTCTATAAATTTATTCCACATGCCTTTTTCCAATGTTTCCTACTGACAGATTTAAATTCGTATTATCCAATAAACCTCAGTTTTAAAATAGAATGTGACAGCTGGGAGTATACCCACTGGTATCACTTGTTTGTTCAAATTGTTAAATAAATGAATTGAACCACATTGAAATGTCGCAGTCCCCCAGGTGATGTCAGCAGGTATAAATGAAAGGCTTTTGATTGTATCACCTCGGTATTGAGTAAAGAGAGATTGCCTGCACAAAGAGATTCAGGCAGAAAATGACGCTTTCATTTCGTCATGTGCTGACAATATTTTACACGACCTTTCCAGTTGTAACAATTCCTGGTAAGTGCCTTGAATTTGTGTGAATCGATCTGAGGATTGTGTGCGGGTTCACTTTGCAACTGACAATGATACATGGGCATATTGTGCCCAAAGTCACACAGTGGCAGTTGATCAGCCATTTCTTCTCAGATTTCAGAGACTCTGTGGAAACCCTATCTTGCAGATTCGGCAGGAATTGCTTTGGAAATTATTCATCTCTTCTTGGAACGTTCCTGAAATCTCCATTTCAATCGGAAACGATGGAGAGTTTCGGTGGAATTAAGAAAAGGAAACACTTTGGCAAATTATAAGCGGTGGATTTCTAAAGTAGAGAGTGCAATATCATTTAGTTTGAGTTTGGTTCTGCGGTTTTTTTGTGTGAATATTCAGTAGGCTTCTCTGTGCATCTGAAGGTTATGGTTAACTTCAAGTTATTTCTGAAATCACAACATTTGTTTTAAAAATTGCATTTGATGTTTGGCTGCAGTGAACCTTTGCTTATTTTCGATGCTTTCAAACCAGCATGGCATTAATGGAGCCTGAAAGATTTGTTGAAGAGTTCTGGAATTTGTGATTAAGGAAGAAACCCTTAACTGAGAAAGCATTACTTTCACTTCAATCATTTTTGTCATTTCTTTCAGTTCCTGTAAGACCCTGGAACTGAGTGAATGTATAGATCCGTGCTCATGTGAAGGAAATGAGAGTTTTAGTAAATTATATTGCCTTGGAATGAAAATGTTGTATAAGTCCCAGACAAAAGTGTTGTGACAAGAAAAATCTCTGAAGAGATTGTTTCAAGCTAAGTACTTTGACACTGTGGCAGCTCCATGAAGGAATTTACTGCAGTTCCAGTTTCGAAGTGACAGTGACAAGTCATTTCACCAAGTGATAGATACAGGGATTCTCGTGTAAATATTATGTGAGAGTTGTTTTGTTTGGAACGGTACTGGGAGTCGTGTTTTATAAAATATATCAAGGTCACGTGTTTTCTTTCATATATAGATGTTTTGAGGGTAGTGAGAATTATACAGTTCTTCCGTGTTCATTGCTTTTGAATCTGCGTTTTAAGTAAGTAGTTTGATTCATTCTACTTAATCGTATTTTCTTGTGCAAATAATATTCGCAGCATTGTGTGTTTGCGATTGAGCAAGAGATCACATTATTAAATCAAAATAAGTAAGGTTATCATCCATCAAACTGGATTTGTGTTTAGGATTTGGCTTGTTCTGTAACTAATCAGCTGATATCAGAACAGAAGTGAGGCGATTAAAGACTAATACTAACTCCTGAGGAACTGATAAACTAATCCCACTCTTCATATCGTTTGCGCCTCAACTATATCCATCCAGATCCATTATATGGCCCAAAGCCTGATCAGTCATCCACACTGAGTTTAATACCTTATCACCCATCACAAAATTATTAATTTCTCACTCTGCACCAGAGCCAACTCAAAATAAATTCCTCAGTCCCTGCCAGATCCGTAAGATTGCAACTGCATGAGACGCTGGTTGGCTCACACACATACGGTTTTGTGCACAGTACAGGTCATCACCGAGCAGTGAGGACAGAATTACTTTGTGGAGAGTAGAGAAGATATTTACAAGAATGATGTCAGTATGTGGAAATTCCGACGTTCAAAATCACACAACACCAGGTTATAGTCCAACAGGTTTAATTGGAAGCACCCTCAACGCTGCGGACCAGGTGCCGGAAAGGGGGATCAGAGCAGCTTGTTCGTTTTTTCAATTGATGCAGACATGAATGACCTCTTTCGGTGCCATAACTTTCGTGCATTTCTGTGCTATTGCAGAAAGACTGAGGAGTGTTGAAGTGAATTCACTTGGTCGGTTAAATGGCCTGTTTCTATGTTTTCCATTTCCACCACCGCAACACTGTGGATTGTTAAAGTGAACTCCACAAGGTTGTGTCCATCTTCCAGTTGTTCCCTGAAGAAGTGCTTGTAGCTTCATAACTTTAAAATGCATAAATCAATTTTGCATGGGGAGGAATACTATTAATTAAAGTTAGAGCATAAGAATTTACCAAATCATTAAGTTAATATTACTTACCTTGTTTAGTTGTCTCATTACAATGTAAAGATTTAGAAAAGAAGTATTATGAAATCTTGTATTGTCGATGAACTGCTGATTATTCAGATCATCAATTTAAACATTAATTGCCCCGACATGACACAACACAATAGACAGTCAGAAAGACCTGATTTTTTAATCATATTTTATTACACAATGGATTGGAGATGTCACATTCAGAAATTGCAGTAGGGAACTATCTGTTTTGATTCGCATTGTATAGTTTATTCATAAAATATCAACAAGCACCTTCCAAAAACTATTTGAGTCAGGTAGTGCAGAGAATGCAATAAAAAATGTCACAGCTCCCTATGTGCATTTTGTATTATTTGCTGACTGAATGTCATCGAAAATAGAACATTTGCTAAACTTGACAAGGAATTGTTCACTTTCCAAACCAAACTATGTGGGATTCAGTGAGTTAATAGATCCTCAGTTAATCATCACAGAGAGGGCTCAGATCATGGATTACACTTTTTATGATGAAACAAACCTACCTCAGCTCTGTGAGCATTGAACATCAAACAGATGCATCTTCACAATTATAACAAGCAATGGTTTTGTAATATAGTGACCAGACGTTTCGAGGTCAATCAAATTGGAGAAAGGGAAATAATTGTGACTGTGAGAGTGGCTCCTTTTTTGAGATAGTTCGGGTGTCAGCGCTGACTTCCAAAAAATGATGGAAGAGTAATTTTTTTTATGTGCTGTTACATTGTTTTGGAAATTTGGGGAAAAGAAAGATCAAAGCAACACAATGTTAAAAAAGGAGGAAACTGTGTGGGAAAGATCACAGCACAGGAGCAGGTACGTTTATAGTTTCTAAGTGTAGTCTTGCTGAGTTTTTGGTGTATATCTGCAATATTCAGTAGAATGAGTTATTTTTGGTTACAAGTTTTATTGAGATCTGTCTCTTGATTAAAATGTAAAAATATAAAACATTGGCGCTACATTAGCCGGTAGCAGTGCCCTTTACAGCAGTAAGGCTGTAGTTTGTTCTGGGTGTGTAGATTATTAAGTTGTAAAGATGGCCTTTAGAGGAGCGATGTACTCTTCCTGTCAGATGTGGTAGAGCTTACATGTTACTGATCAATATGTCTAGAGTAAATATGTTTGGTCGTGAATCCTATCATATCACTTGTATAGGTTGGAGCAGCAGTGAGGAATATTGAGGCAAAGAGGAATTTTCAGGAGTTAAGCGGTCTGATGGATGGCAGCTAAAGGAAGAGACAACAAAAGCAGACATAACCAAGTAGGCAGGTTACCTCCAGGAAAAGCAGGAGAAGGAGATAGGTAGTGCAGGAGTCTCCTGTGGCTATCCCCATTTTAAAGAGATATGTTGTTTTGGAAAATGTACAGTGTGATGGACTCTTAGGGGAATGCATCATGAACAGCCAAGTACTGGCATCAAGAATGGCTCAAATGTAACGACTGCTACGCCAAGTTCCAAGTGACCAATTGTGATAGGGGACGCTCTCAACAGAGGCACAGACAGTCTGTTGCCTCAATGTTGCCAGGATCAAGGATATCTCAGAGAGCATGGAGAATATCCTGAAAGGGGAGTGGGATCAGCAGAAGATCATTGCGTACATTGGAACTAACGACACAGGAAAGAATAAGGATGACATTCTGAAGGGAGAGTATGAGGTTAAACAGGAAAATGAAAGGAGGTGTCTGGATCATTCCCAAAGCCATGAGCTAGTGAGCATAGGACTAGGAGGATAGAGCAGATGAATGTGTAGCTGAGGAGCTGGTGCAGGGCAGGATGCTTCACATTTTTGCATCATTGGCATATTTCTTGGGGCATAAGTGATCTGTATAACAAGGACAGATTGTAACTGAATTAGAAAACAAACTAATTTACTGGCGGGGAGATTTGCTCGAGATGCTCAGGAATATTGAAACTAGTAAGGTTGGAGTGGGGATTACGGTAGTGGTGGGTGAGCGGGGGTGGGGTCAGACCGACAGTGAGGAAAGAAATCAGCCTGAGACTGACACAGAAGGGAAAAGGAGCAAGTCCACTTGTCAGGCAGACTCAAAGCAGAGAACGACACAAGACTGACAAATTAAATTTCATTTATTTCTACACAAGATGCCTAACAGGGGAAACAGATGAACTGAGCTCGTGGTGAGGAATATGGGGCTAGGATATCATAGCAATTACACAGATGTGGTTCAGGGATGGACAGGACTGGCAGCTGACAATTGCAGGATAGAAATGCTGTAGGAAGGAAAGAAAGGTGTCAAGAAAAAAGACGAGTTGCTTTTTTATAAGGGATAACATTACAGTTGGACTTAGGGAGAATATTCCTGGGAATACATCCACGGTAGTATTAGAGTCATAGTCTCTATGACTCTAACTACGCCCAGCATGGTAGGAGCAGTCGAATAAATGTTCCATCATAGATAAATATTAACACGATGATACTCAATTCCCTTTTCAAAATCAATCCCCGTCCTTTGTTTGCAATGTTGTGGTCTTGTGCGAGGCGAAAACCGAGTTGACGTTTGGATATCATTGACAAATGTTCAGAGGGATGTGTTCTGGTGAAGAGTGATTGCATTAATGATGTTTCTCTCTCCACAGATGCTGCCATAGCTGTTGAGCTTCGCCAGTGATTTCTGTTTCTTTTTAATATTTCTGGTATCCACAGCACTTTTATTTATTTTGTGAAAATGTTTCACTTCCCAAACTGGTGGCACAGTGGTTAGCACTGCTGCCTCACAGCGCCAGAGACCTGGGTTCAATTCCCACCTCAGGCGACTGTCTGTGTGGAGTTTGCACATTCTCCCCGTGTCTGCGTGGGTTTTCTCCGGGTGCTCCGGTTTCCTCCCACACTCCAAAGATGTGCAGGTCAGGTGAATTGGCCAATCTAAATTGCCCGTAGTGTTAGGTAAGGGGTAAATGTAGGGGTATGGGTGGGTTGCGCTTCGGCGGGGCGGTGTGGACTTGTTGGGCCGAAGGGCCTGTTTCCACTCTGTAAGTAATCTAATCTAATCTAATCTAAAGTACTTCTTAGAATTGTGGAACCCGCCTGTACTGAAGAGGTGCACCAGTCGTCAAGCTTGTGCTATCAAGGCTCGATGAAATCTGGTCTTGTCCCAGGTAGTTGTTAAAGGTTGTGAGGTTTCCTACATCAACAACCCTCCCAAGCACTGAATTATCAGAACACACACCACTCTCTGAGTGAAAGACCTTTCCTCAAATCCCCTCCAAACCTTTTGCTGTTCACCTTAAAATTTATGCACTTTTGCCATCTGTCAATTCTCTGTCCCAGTTAGATATGGAGATCTTCCATAGCTGTCTGGGCAGAAGTGGAGAATGCTTGATCAGTGACTTCCGATTTATATTTTATATTCTGCCTCTTTCAGTTAATTTCCTGCTGATGTTTGTTCTCTATCGGGGAAAGTGTGGCCTCTCTAACTGCACAACCCGCTGCCTGCTGGCTATGGCAGCCTCAGATCTACTGTTCATTTTCACTGAGATCATGCTGTGGCGATTGAAAGGACTTTACTACCCAGGGTGCTTCCTGGACATCACCCCTGTGTGCAGTGCTGTCTATGTCCTGCTTCGTGCATCCACAGACTGTTCCGTCTGGTTCACTGTCCTTTTCACCTTTGATCGTTTTGTAACCATTTGCTGCTTGAAAATGAACAGAAAATATTGGACAGACAAAACCTTGGCTGTGGTTCTGGCTGCAACAAGCATTCTACTCTGTTCAAAGAATGTTCCCTTCTATTTTCGGTATAGACCTGGAAGGATATTTAACAATGTTCCAAAGTACTGCTTCATAAAGTCAAGTTACTTTACTGATCCAAGGTGGCTAGGGTTTAAGTGGTTTGATATCATTTTAACGCCTTTCATCCCATTCATGTTGATTCTGTTGATGAACACTCTGACGGTCAGGTACATTTTAGTGGCCAGTCGAGTCCGCAAGAGCCTGATGGGTCAGAGCAAAGGAGAGAGTCGCAAAGACACAGAGATGGAGAGCCGGAAGAATTCGGTGATTTGCCTCTTCACCATATCCATCAGCTTCATACTTCTTTGGGGAGTGAACAGTGCAAACATCTTATACTTCACCATTAAAGCAACAGATCGTAGCAGGAAAATTCACTTCACATGGGCCGGAGAAATACTTCGGGATTTAAGCTGCAGCACAAACACATTATTTTATGCAGTGACTGTGCCCAAGTTTCGAGATAAGTTCAGGAATGCGGTGCAGCAACTGGTCACGTAAATTCTTCACTCCGGGTGGAAAGAGGATAGAAAGAGGCTGGTAGAGAGATTTGATATGATGGACTGGCAGTGAATGATCGGTTCAGCTCGAACACTGCATCTTCATGGACTGCCCTTTGGATGAGTGTTATTGACCGGCAGGATGTGGTCTCTGCATTCCCCCTGCAGGGGAAGAGGGAGAGGGACAGAAACGGACCCTCCTGCACCACGATGATTGTCAGACTTTCCCTATTCAGCTCGCAATAAACACTTTATTACAACAAAGGAAAGGCTCCGGGTGTTGGTGATCCTCTCATCTGAATTGGCGATTGGAGATGAGCATTTGTATTGAAAGAGAGTTTATTCAGTCCACCTCCTGTCTCCTCTCTTCAAGGGGTCTTTGCTTTCTCTCTCTCTCTCTCTGCCTCTTTCTGTCTGTGTTTGTTCCTCTCTTCCTCTCTCCATGTTCCTATCTCTCAGAATCCTGCTCAGTCTCTCTCTCTCTCTCTCTGTCTCACTCTGTGTGGCCCTCCCTGTCTGTATCGTTCTCTCTCTCTCCACCTTTTTATCTGTTTGTCTGTCTCTCCGTCTCCCTCTATCTATCCTTCTTTGTCTTTCTGTCGATCTCTTTCTCTGTCTCTCTGTCTCTCCCACTCGCTCTCTGTGTCTTTTTCTCACATTGACCATGCCAGACACTTGTTGTCTCAGTTCAGCACATGCTCACGTGAATTGACTGACCTCACTTCCCGATCACTCCGTTCACTGATCTTTCCACAGGCAGTGATTTTGCAAAGTACAAAGTGCACAGATACAGCCAGCAATACCTTGACACATTACTGTAAGTCGGCTGGAGTTTGGTCATCTCCCTTTCCTATCCCCGTGGCTGGGCGGGAAGTGTGTTCATGTGTTTCCCTTTCCGTGCGTGACGGTGTCTGTGTGTGTCTGTGTGCGTTGCAGGGGGGTTCACTGCCTTTGTGGGGATGTCACTCTGTGTGTGTCCTTTGGTTTTTGTCGTTGGATATGTCACTGACTGTGACACATTATGAGTGTGTTTATGCATCTGAGTGTGGGTTTCCCTTTGTTTGTATTTCTGTGAAAATATATTCATGCGTTTATGTCTTTGGGAATGTTATTCACTCTGTATGCGAGTGTTTCTGTGAAGTGAGTGTTTTTTATGTGAGTCTATATTACTGTGCCTCTGTGACTTCATACATGTGTGTGTTTTACATATGTGCATCTGTTGTGTTTGTGCCTGTGTATATGCTGTTTGTGGAGTTACATTCCTATGACTGAGTGCATGCGTGCGCGTGCGTGTGTGTGTGTTTCACTGTCAGCATGTTATGATTGTTCTGTGACTCCGTGTGTGTCTCTCTGAGTGTCAGTGTACTATTGTGGGAGTGCGGGGTGTGTATCTGCCTGGTTGTGCTCTTGTTTAATCAGGTGAGTGTGTCGTTCAGACTGTGTTTGGCTGTCTGTTCGTGTGTCAAGATCTTTCTGTGCCCCCAGCAGGATCTCTCTGTGCCTCTCTATGTTTATATCTCTGTTTGTTTCTGAGTGTCGCTCTGTCTGTATCTAATTTTGGTTGTGTTTCAGTAACTGTGTTTGAATGTGCTTGTGTGTATGTATAAGAAGTTTCTGTCAATATTTGCAGATTGGTGTGGATTGTCTCTTACTCTAAGTTCGCTTCTATGAGCGTGAGGGTGAGGGTGTGATTTTGTGTCTGTGTGTAGATGTGTTCTTATATCACAGCATGAATGTTTTTGTGTGTGTGATGTGTGTGAATTCAGCTAGATATGGGTGTGTTCCTATATGTATAAGGATGTCTTTTTCTGGTTGTGTGTGTGTGCATGCATGCATGTGTGAGTAAGTGTGTCTCCCTTCAGCACTCTGATTGTATTCTTGTGTGTGTTATGTGGGTGTGTGAATGTTTCTGCAGTTTTTGTGCAGGTGTGTTCCCACATTTTGGTTTGACTGTGTTATTGTGCGTGATTGCATGTTTGGGTTTGTGCGTGTATGTTTGTCTTTGTTCATCAGTACGCTCATGTTTGACTGTATTACTGTGGATGGGTGTGCTTCTTCGTGTTCGCCTATGTGTGAGGATGTGGGTGTGTTTGTGTGTTCCTCTATGTGTGGTTCTATCTTTGTCTGAGAACCTCTCCTGTAAAAAGACTAGAGAAACCTAGAGTAGGTCACGCTTCACAAATTGCTTTCAACGGCGTATTTCTGGAAGGCTGTGAAATATCTCAATATAAGTATGTCTGCCTCTTGCACCCTGAAAGCTGAACTGTTACTTCCATTCAAAGAACATAGCCTAATGAACGAAACAAGACAGTGGAATGTTCGATGAAATTAAGGGTTCTTTCTGATTAGGCCTTATAATGTAGGAACAGAATTAGACCATCCAACCTACTGAGCCTGTTCTGCCATTTGATCATGAAGGATCTGTTTTTTTCAATTCTATTATGTTGCCTTCTTTTCATAAATATCACTTACTAATCAGGAACCAATATCTTTCACATTTAAATACATTTGTAATTTATCAGGCCAGACACTCTCCAAACATTTCAAGATGGCAATCCAGACCCTAAATTTTCTACTTGTTTTGAACAGGTGGAGAGTCGATATTCCAGGAGTGATGCAGCTAGTCAAAACCCCTTGCTTTCAAGTAAACAGAATTTATTTAGAGTACCAAATGAAACACAAACAAAAGAGAACAGAATACAGAATAACATTAATTGATCTAATCCAAAAACCCAACAGACTATCCCAACTTAACGTTTGTTGCACATTCCTCCAACAATCCCCATAAACACCCCATGGCAAAACGGATAAATTCAAACATGGCGTCTTACAGAAGAGAAGTCAGAGAGAGATTCAGCTTGGCACAACTTGTTCCATGTTGCTGTTCCTTCTACCAGCAGTCTAAACAAAACTAACTGTTTGGTAACACCAAACCAAACTGAACTAAACCAGAGGTAGGTTGAGCTAGGTGAACTGGCCACTTTCCTTTCATTGTGTAAGTGCTCCTTTTGTGCACTTGAAAGCCTAATACCCGAGGCATTATCTGTTAGATACAATCAAATTGGTCCTACAACCCATCCAAACTAGACACCCCTGAACCCCAGAGTTTCTGACCACACTAAAAAACAAAAGGACAACACAACCTTATGAAAGGAGCAGCATCATAACATCTCCCCCTTCCAAAAAAGTGAACCATCTATATTCAAAGATGGCTTTTTTTACAAGGCCTTAATCTTTAACTGTTTGTACAATACAACACCCATGTGGATTATATTGACAATAACAATGCAACCCTTCACTACGATTTTCTGTTTCAATCTGTTTCACTCTTGCTATTGAGCACTTTGTTTCTCTTTCAAGTCTCGACAATCACATTTTCCCATCCTGTCACATACACATTTTCAAATTGAATGCCTGCAATAACAAACTCCCTCCAAACAGTCTGGAATTTTTGTCCTTAAATTTCAGTGCAGACTTCAATGGGTTATGATCAGTATGTATATTTGACTCAGACACGTTACTTGCAACATAAAAGTTGAAACGATTTAAAGCAAACACCAATCTCAAAGTCTCCTTCTCAACGTTCGAGTAATTCTGCTGACGTATGTTCAAATTCCTGCTGAAATACCTGAGATCTCTTTCAATCTTCTCGTCATCTTCCTGTAAGAATAGAGGGCGAACATCCAGATCACACGCATCGATAGCCACCTTGAATAGATTTGCATTATTCGGGATGTCTAACCCTGGAGCAGTGGTCAACAAAACTTTCTGACAGTTCCCTGTCAACGAAAACTTCTTGCCGTTCTTTAGTAATTCAGTGAGTGGAGAATCCACACTGCTAAATTTGGTGTGAATTTCCAGTAAAACCCATTCCATCCCAGGAAGTTCAGTATTGTTCTTTTTGTTGATGGTATGGGAAACTCCCTAATTATCTTTGCTTTTAATTCCATGTGGTCGTTTGTCCACGCCAAATAACATGAACCACGAAGGTGACTGGGGCTTTGCCACATTCACGTTTAGTCAGTTTCATCACCACACCTGTCTCCCAAAGTCAATGTAACAATTCTGATAAATGGAGCAAATGTTTCTTCCAGGTGTGACGAAAAATCACTAGGTCATCTATATATAAATATATAAATATTTCACACACACACACATACACACACACAATGGGTAAAACAGAAATAACCTTATTGGTTAGGCTCTGAAATGTGGCTGGCACATTCTTCATAGCAAATGGTCTCACTTTATATTGATAAGGGTAATTTTGCATTACGAAAGCTGAAACTGTCTTCACTCTTTCAGACCAAGAGTATCCTCTGAGCAAGGCCAAGTTCAAACTATAAGTTGCTTGTTTCACCTTCAGTGAATAATAGGGAAGGCAAATGGGAGGTTGGTTTTTAAATGGAGAATAAAAGTAGGGGTGTTATGGGTTCACACCTATACCAGACACCAATTAGTCCACAACTGAACACTGGGAAGGACTTTGGGCCTTTTAGCTAAGGAAAGATATACTGGCATTGGAGGCAGTCCAGAGAAGGATGACCAGGATGATATCAGGGATGGAAATAATGTCTTATGAGGAGAAATGAATAGGTTCGGCCTGTGGTTATTAGAAGTTAGAAGATTTCGAGGTAACTTTATTGTCACAAACACGATTATGAGGAGACGTGACAGGCTAGATGTGGGAACGTTTCCCCTTGTGGGTGAGGTTTTAACCAGAGGGAATAACCTGCAAATAAGGGATTGTATGTTTCGGACAGCTGTTGAGCTTGGATTGTTAAGTGCATTCAAAACTAAGACTTTTTTTTAAATTAGAAAGGGAATTGAGGATTATGGGGAAACAGTGGGAAAGTGAAGTTGATGTTTACCAGAACAATAGTGTGAGACAAAGTGCGACATCCCATGAATGAATAAAGGCAAATTGTCAGGAGAAAATTGTCATTGAAGGGAAGATTGGGATCTAGTGATAATGGTTGAGCAACCTAGAGATCTAGATCTTCTGAATACACAAATTCAAATCCCATCATGGCTGCTGGTGGAATTTATGTTCAACTATTAAAAAGATCTGGAAGTGAAAGTTTCTCTCTGTCCTGGCAACCAGGAAACAGTTACTCACTAAAATAATGAATTGCAGATGTTGGAGATCAGCACCAAAAGGCAAAATTGCTGGGGAAACGCAGCAGGTCTGGCAGCATCTGTGGGGAGAAAACAATAAATGGTTTGAATCCAGCCAAGTTTTGAAGGACCACTGGACTCAAAGCAGTAACACTTGTCTCTTCATAGATGCTACCAGAACTGTTGTGTTTCTCCAGAAACTGTCCTTTTTAGGGCAGGAAATCTACCATTCATGAACCCTGCATGCATGTATGTACGTACACACACACACACAGACATGCACACACACACACACACACACACACACACACACACACACACACACACACACACACACCCCTTGTGACTCCAGACTTACTATAATGTGGTTGACTCTCAACTGCCTTCTAGCATTTAGTCACAATTACTCTGTCCAAGGGCCATGAGAGACAATGAGCAAATGTTGGATGTGCTCGCAATCATCACGTCCCACAAAATATTTTCTCATAACTGAAAAAAACAAATAGATTAATGAGGGACAGCCAAAACAAACTACTGTGGGAAAGTCATGCCCAACTAACCTGATTTGCTTGTAGATATATTTTTTAAAATCCTCTTCAGAGAGGACATTGATTACACCACTGTTGGAATACTGCATGCAATTCTGAGCTATTTATTACAGGAAGGAGGCTGTGAAACTTGAAAGGGTTCTGAAAACATTTACAAGGATGCTGCCAGGGTTGGAGGGTTTGGGCGACAGGAAGAGGCTGAATCTACTGTGGTCATTTGCCCGGAAGTTTTGAAGGTGAGGGGTGACTTTATAGATGTTTATAAAATCATGAGTCCATGGATAGGGTAAATAGGAAAGGTCTTTTATCTGGGGTGGGAGAGTCCAGAATTAGTTTGCATAAGTTTGAAGTTATTGGCAAATGGAGTTTAATATAGCGAAGTATGAGGTATTACATTTTGTAAAGTCAAATCAAGGTCGGATGTACATGGTGAATGGTAGGACCTTGATTGTAGTTGAACAGAGGGATTTTGAAGTTTAGGTTTTGGCACATTGGACTTCATCAGTGATGGCATTCAGTATAAGATACCAAATTAGAGGAGAGATATACATCAAATATTAACGTCGACCAACAAGCACCAAATCTGTTTCATATGCAGTATTTTGAACCAAGAGACCGAGAGTTGCGGGTTATTAGCTCCTAGTAAATGGAGTGGTGGGTACACAGGGTGGTGAAGAAGGCTTTTGGCATGCTTACCTTCATTGGTCAGAGCATTGAGCACAGGAATTGGGACGTCTTGTTGCAGCTGTCACACATGCCACACAACAACGATAGGCGTGGCGCTGCCCCCCTCTGACTGGCTGTCCCTTTGAATATCTGTGGGTGGTTTGGACCCACCTGCCTGTGTTTGGCTCATATGTACTTAACCAAATAATTTTAAACATTACCTGCATCCACCACTTCCTCTGACAGTTCATTCCACACACGAACTGCCTTCAATGTAAAAAATGTTGTCCCCACCCCCGTCCTTTTTAAATCTTCTCCCTCTCATCTTAAAAATATACTCCCAAACATTGAACTCCCCTACCCTTCTGGAAAAGACAAAGTTTGTTCACCTTATCTTTGTCCCTCATGACTTCATAAACCTCCATAACCTCCATCCTCAACCTTCTACACTCCAGTGAAAAAGGTCTCAGCCTATGCCGTCTATAAATCATTCTGGCAACATCATAGTTAAAAAAGGTGACCTTTAAGAATTGACTGAAAGGGCAGTGAAGATTCAACCAGCTGACAGTGGATCTGAAATCACATGGAGATCAGATCAGGTTCGGACAGCAGGAAACCAGATACGTTTTTATGACAAACCACAGCGGTTTCATCATTAGACTCTTAATTCCAGATTTATATTGAATTCAGATTCCTCCATCAGCCGTGGTAGGTTTTGAACCCAGGTCCCCAGATCATTACCTGGGTGAATAGTCTGGTGACAATAAAGTCGACCATCGCCTCCCCTGAAAACATTGGCATATTATGTTTAGAGGTAAGAGAGGAGCAAGAGGTGACAGCAGCTGCTAAGTTGTTGATATTACACAAGGGAACATCAACACTCTCAGTAATGGCACATACTGAAGCCAGGACCCTGTTTCAGAGGTCAGGGCTCGGGAAAAATAAGAAATAGAAACAGGAAAATGCCATTCAACCCCTTGTGTCTGCTCCTCCATTCAGTAGGATTGTGGCTGATCTGACATTCCCCACATCCACTTTCCTGCCCTTTTCCTGTAACTGTTCATCCCCCGACTCTTCACGAATCTATCAATCCTAGTTTTAAATGTGATATGAAGGCTGTCAACGGAGTTACTGGGATGGGGGAAGGGGGTGGCTCAGGTCGAACTTGGGAACTAAAACAATGGCTTCACACTTCACATTATTTAACTAGGTTAATGTTTATTTTTATCCAATGTTGGGCAGTCATTCAGATGAAAGTATTGGTAAATTATGAACGACAGAGGAGTCGGGAGAGAAGTGGTGTTCAGGCACAGTTGGATATCATCATTATAGATGCCAACACCAGCAGCTACGGTTCAACAAATAAGAACGGAAGATGCTAAAAGCAGACCCACCCAGAGGATAGAGTGATGCTAGAGAGGGTCAGTACTGTCATTAACCCTGATCAAGGCTGTCCGCAGGTCGACAAAGGAATGTTTGTCCCTGTCACCGTTACAAAGGATGTAAAATATGACTTTGATAAGAACTATTTCAGGGGAGGAAACCAGACTCTAGGGCCTTAAACACAGAATTCTGGAAAAGTTGGGAATGGCTAATTCAACGATGTTGCATCCAAACCAACCCTTCCATTGGTGCGATAATAATAACAGTGTTTTGGTTTGTATTTCGAAGATTCTCAGCAAATATGAGTAAGAAGCAACAAAATTAACACAAGAAATACTGCAATTGCTGCAATGTGCCTGCTCCCAATAGGAGGCCATCTGGTGTTCAACTAACTGTCTACAAGGGACAATATTGGAAAGGAATGGCCCAGTTCATAGCTATAAGAGGAGAGACACAGACTCCTTGATACAGACATACAATGGGTGGGAGTAGGCCACTAGGCCTTCGAGCCTGCTGAACCATTCAATAAGATCATGGCTGATCTGAATTCAACCTCAACTCTACATTCCAACGCATTCCCGACAATGTTTCATCCACTTGGTTATCAAGAACCTATCTACCTCTGTATTTAAGATTCTGAATCCACTGCCTTTTGACGAAGACACGCAACCCTCATAGAGAAAATAAATTATCCACATTTCTGTCTTATAATTTTAATATATGACCTTCTCGTTCCAGATTAAGATCGGGATACAACCTGCATTCAAATGACACCTGCGGGCAAGTAAACTATCACGGAGTGCTTCACGTGAACATATGAGAATTCCTTTAAAAATCACAACTGCGGAGCACAGATTAGGACAGGTGACCAAAAACTTGGTCAAAGGGACCGGTTTAGGGCAACCCTTCAAACAGGTTCAATTTCCCAAACATCAGAGGACAAAGACGTAAACAGCAAAACACAAAATAGCAAAGAATGGGAAACAGCAATGTAGTCGTAATGTCACAGGATAAGTAATCCAGGGGACATGAGTTCAAATCCCACCACAGCAAGAGGTGAGGTGAGATGTGAATAATTCAATTCATAAATGGGGAACACAAAATTCGTCTCAGTACGGTATCGATGGCACTGACGTCAATTGTCATAAAATCCCATGTTCACCAATGTCCTTTCAGGTGGGGAACTGCCATCCTTACCTGGTCTGGCTTACATCTGACTCCAGACCGACAGCAATGTGGTTGACTCTCAAACTGCCCTCTGAATTGGCACAAGCAAGACACCTTGCACTTAGCGATGGATAACAAACATCAACCTTGTGAAAGTGTCATAACAGAAATTGCTGGAGAAACTCAGCCAGTCTGGCAACACTGGTGGAGAGTGAGAGAGAGAGAGAGACAGAGAGAGAGAGAAAGAAACAGAGTCAATATCCTGTCCTGAGTCCACATCAGTTGTGAAGAAGAGTCACAGCACTTGAAATGCTAACTCTGCTTCTCTCTCCACATGTGCTGCCAGTCCTATTGAGTTTCTCCAGCAATTTATGCATTTTTGTGTTTCAGATCTCCAACATCTGCAGTTCTTCATTACACTATGGGAAGCTCAAATCCAGTAAAAAGATAAAGCAGAAGAGCTGGAATTACTCAGCAAGTCTAACAACAGCTATGGAGATAAAAACAGTTAGTTCATCGGGTCATTGAATGATCTTACATCAGGGACAAGTTTTTGGGGAAGCTGCAAGAGTAAAAGGCACTGGTGTAACTTCAACATCTGGGAGAACTCTCTCAGCCTTGGGGGTCAGGTTGACTCAACATTCTAGTCCTGCTCATTAACTGTAAAATTCTCCATTTGTTGTTCTTGTTATATGTCAACATGGTTGACACATTTCTAAAATGATATTACAAACAGAGAGGAATTCTCCATGTAAGTAATCATGCATTAGAGGGTTTGGAACGTGAATGTAACATTTAAATAGAAAGTATTTATTCATGCATGGGTGTGGGCATCGCTGGCAATGCCAGCATTTTTATCCATCCTAAACCACCCTGTGGTTGGTTAGAAAAGTGAATGAGGGTGTCTGAGATTGTCTTGATCAGCACAGCAATCTCAAAGATGGGTGTGCTAAGGTAGAAGTACCCTCCACTGCATTCATTGCAATTACAGATGTCATCTAAAACTCCCAGGACAAGGACAGCATGGGATTACAATCAGAATAACGCTTCCTCTACTCTTAAATTGAAAGTGAAGCTACCGCAACACGGTCCCCAACAAACACTGCCAAGACAGAGACAGCATTGGGTTAGATAGAGAGTAAAACGCCCTCGACACTTCCTCATTCATACAGTCCCTGGACAATGACAGCAGAGGGTTAAATAAATAGTAGAGCTTCTTCCATTCTGACTGACACTTAGTACGTTCTACACCAATCCTGAAGGGAAATTCAGAACTGAGACTATTATCTCGTACTGAATTCGCATATCCTAATGAGAATGACAGAAACAGAAAATCATGCAGTGAAACACAGATAAAGCACACACAATGTACAACAAAACTAGACTTTTATTGGGATCAAACACATTTAAATGACAGGAGACATAGTCGCTGCAATGATCAGCACATGAGCTAAACAAAATTCTCACGTGAATAATATTCTCTCGGAATGCAATGTCCACCTCACTGCTGTCTGGTCAGTTCCTCTGGTCTCGTTCAGGGCTGAGTTGCGTCTGAACACATGGTGGCGTGGGGTCAATAGGTTAGAGAGTTAAGGTCAACTTGGATTGAGGGCATCCTGTGTCATGCCAGTGAGATCGAGGATCACTGATTTACTCAACTTATAATCGGGGACAAGGGGATGTCAGGCTGGTTTTTGAGCTTAGAAGAAACAGATGATATGATGGAGCTGTATAACATCTGGAGAAGACTAAACAATGTAAATGTAATCTGCATTCATTTCTAGCCAGACACTAGCCTCTCATTTAAGACAGGAGAGTTTTGTTTTTCTCTCAATTGTTCCCGAGTCTTTGTTTTATGGTTACCGACATCCAATTACATTTGTGGTTTTAGTTATTTCATCTATCTTACCTTATCATATTCAACCAACTACAGCTTCTAGAAACTTGCCTCACTAAAATATCCAATAACTGCAGAGTACTTTTTCTTTTTGTAACGACCATTTGTACCGAAGTGTCTCTTTCCATGCTGTACATCTCTATGACTATGACTGACGTGTGGCCTCTTCGTTGCTGTCGAAATTCCGTATTTGTCCCGACATAGTCATGGTTTTACTTTGTCGAATGTGTTCCTGGCTTTTTGCAGTTAACACCCGATATTCTGCCGTCGTCAACACTTTCCCTTCCAATTCTATACTAAGGATTTCATGAAAAACCTCAGAGTGTGGTGAGACTGTGGAACTCACTACCATAGTGAATAGTTGGGGTGAAAGACATTACAATAAGCGTAAGCAACCCAATACAAATGAGTGTTACTGTCACCAGATTCACAACACAGTGAAATTAAAACATGCAATGTCCCTCAATTTCTCAACTGTTCCTAACCAGACTTGATGAAGAACAGATCTTGCACATCACCATGATAATTTGAACAAAATCAACTATTATGAATACGGCAACTTTGTTCACTCAAAGTTAAAGAAGATAATCTAATTAATAGCAATGATTTAAACGCTTTGATCAAGTCCCCCACCAACTCAGAGACAGAGACTTAAGCAACAAATTAAGAAAGATTTTTTTTAAACTTATCAATTCAAACAAACAGTTTCTAACAATGGATTGCCTAACCTTTGTGCAATCCTTGGACCATGACTGTTTCACAGACACGAAACTGTAAATCTAATTTAAAAGTCTCTGCTGAATGTGAATAGACATCCCAAAGTATTCAGCTATTTCTTACAGGCTGGTACTCATTCCCAGAGAGAGCCAACAATTCTTTAACTGGACAGTAAAAACTAGAGAGAACAGCTCCTGGGCTCAACAAGCAGCAACGCCCAATGGAAGCAAAGTTGGCGGCAGGGCAAGGCGGGGCAAGGGCATAAAACAAAAAAGCCCACTGAATCTCCCACTGCACACACACTCTCAGAATGCACAGGGGCTCAGTCCTGGGTGTGACCCACAGCAGTTTCACCAAGACAATCAGATTCTTAGGAGCACTGGTGCGCCCGCTGATGCTTCCACAAGTTGCAGGATGATGAGAACCTCCGCTCGCCCCATCAGGACAGGTGGACCCGCTGGTGCCTCAGCCAGGCAGAGGAATTCCTGAAGCCTTTTCTGCACTCGGGGCAGGAGAACAGCCTCTCCCCAGTGTGACTTCACCGAGAAGTGTCCAGGTCATACACAAAACAGAAGCCTTTCCCACACTCGCCACACTTCCACGGTTTCTCCACAGGGGCAGGATTCCCTGGGTTTCTCCATGACTGAAGCTTCAGCCTTATACAGACGTGTGTACAGCCCCTCACCACAATCCCTCAAAATTTCTCAACTGTTCCTAACTAGACTTGATGAATAGAACTTTCACACCAGAATTATATTTTAAACAAAAACAAAGAAGTATGCCACAGAACGTAAATTTAATTTCAAAGTCACTGCTGAATGCGAATGGACACCCTGAAGTATTCAGCTATTTCTTACAGACTGGGGTACATTCTCAGACAGGGCCAACAATTCGTTAAATGGACAGAAAAAAAAGAGAGAACAGCTCCTGGGCTCAACGAACAGCAGTGCCCACTGAAAGCAAATTTGCGGGGGTTGTCGGGGGGGGGGGGGCGTGTGAGGTGGGCACGAGAGCATAAACCAAAACAAAGACGGCCGACTCTCCCACTATAAGCACTGTCAGAATGAGCAGGGGTTCAGTCCAGGCAATGACCCAAAGCAGTTTCTCCAGCAGAATCAGATTGTTGGGAGCACTGGTGTGCCCGCTGGTGCTTCTGCAAGGTGCAGAATGATGAGAACCTCCGCTTTCACTCGGGGCAGGTGAACGTTCTCTCCCCGGTATGGCCCCGCCTGTGCGTCAGCAGGTGGGAGGAATTCCTGAAGCCCTTTCCGCACTCTGGGCAAGAGAACGGCCTCTCCCACATGTGGACTCGCTGGTGCATCAGCAGGTTGTAGGAATCATTGAGGGCCTTCCCACACTTGGCGCAGCTGAAGGGCCTCTCCCCGGTGTGGACCCGCTGGTGCCTCAGCAGGTTGGAGGAATTGCTGAAACTCTTTCTGCACTCAGAGCAGGAGAACGGCCTCACCACATGTGGACCCGTTGGTGCCTCAGCAGGGCAGAGGTATCGTTGAAGGCCTTCTCGCACTTGGAGCAGCTGAAGGGCTTCTCCAATATGTGGACCCGGCGGTGGGTCAGTCGGACGGAGGAATAACTGAAGGCCTTCCCGCATTCGGGGCAGGCGAATGGCCTCTCGCCTGTGTGGAACCCCGGTTCCACAGCAGGCGGGAGGAATTGCTGAAGCCCTTTCTGCACTCTGGGCAGGAGAAAGGCCTATCGCCTGTGTGGATCCGCTGGTACCTCTGCAGTGCAGAGGAATTGCTGAAGGTCTTCCCATACTCAGGGCAGCTGAAGGGTCTCTCCCTAATGTGGACCCGCTGATGGCTCAGCAGGTGGGAGGAATTGCTGAAGCCCTTTCTGCACTCAGAGCAGGAGAGCAGCCTCTCCCCGGTGTGACTGTGCCCATGAGTCTCCAGATCAGATGGGAAACGGAAGCCTTTCCCATAGTCGCCACACTTCCACGGTTTCTCCACGGGGCGGGATTCTTTGGGTTTCTCCATGACCGAAGCTTCAGCTGCACACAAAAGCGTGTACAGCACCTCCATGCCGTGAATTCCTCTGTAACCTTTTCTGGCTCCACAATCAGAATGCTGCAACAGTAGGATCTCTCTTCCAGTCTCACTGATGCTGAAAACGTACTGAAACAGAAACCAATATCTTGGTTCCTTTTCACAGAATCATAGTCGAAACTTGTTATGGTCCCGAGGGATTCAGTGACTGTCAGACATTGACGTGAAATTGAGGATTGTAAATTCTGGAGAGTCAGAGTCAAAGTGCAATGCTGGAAAGGCGATGGATCAGGCAGCATTCGAGGAGCAGCAGAGTCAATGTTTCAGGCAAAGCTCTTCATCTATTGATTTTGAAACTTGCGTCTTCAGATCTTCAAATAATCTGTAAAAGAGCTTACAAATGTCATCACTGTCAGTCCAGGTTAGAAATTCCAAACAAGCAATTCTACTTTCTGCAGAACTTTCTTTTCTTTTTCCACAAAATTGAAAGTACCATCCCACCCCCCTCACCCCTCTATTCTCACTCCGCTCAAACTAATTCTCCCGATGGTACTGATTCAGGATTTAACAGATACCGAAAAATGAAAACATCATGACAGTCAGCTTTGAATTTTGGATACCTCCACCTGAAAGTTAGTATCTTTCATGACATCTGGGAGTGAGTAAGTCTGCTTTTGGGAAGCAAAACATAATGTCAATTCAGGATGAACCTTTAATGCAGCCTCTTGCGAAACAACCAGACACGAAATGGTTAACATCTGGGGAGGTGGAAGTGGGGGGATGGAGGAAATGAGATATCAAGGCATTGGCAGCGACACCAGACAGAAACTGAACATACAGGCATGGCAAACATTACGGGCAAGCCAGAGTCATAGAGATACACAGAACAAAAACAGGTCCTTCAGTCTAACTCATCCGTGCAGACCAGATAGCTTAAATTAATCTCGTCTCATTTACCAGCACTTGGCTCATATCCCTCTGAATTCTTCCTATCCATATACCCTTCCAGATGCCTTTTAAATGACATAATTGGACCGACATCCACCACATCCCCCGGCAGACAATTCCTCCCACTTGCCTCCTTCACTCCAAACATATTACCCTCCTGTTTTGGACTTGCCCGATTCCAGGAGGATTTTACCATATCCATACCTCTCATGATTCTATAAACGTCTGTAAGGTCACCTCTCAGCTTCTGGTATACTGGGTAAAACAGCTCAAGCGATGCATTGCATTTACTTTTAGCTTCACACTCACCATTCAGCCCAACAAGTCCACACCGACCATCCAAAGTGTAACCCATCCAGACGCATTCCCCTCTCCCATTACTCTACATTTACTCCTAACTAATGCACCTGACCTCCATACTGTGGGCCCATTTAGTAAGACCAATTCACCCGAACCCACACATCTTCAGATTTTTGGTAGAAACAAGAGCACCCGGAGGAAACCCACGCAGACATGGCAGGGAGAATGTGCAAACTCCACACAGAGAGTGGCCCCAAGGCTGAAATCAAACGCGGGTCCTTGGTGCTGCGAGGCAGCAGTGCTAATCACTGATCCATCGTGTTGCCGATGTGTGCAGAAAGAGTTGGGGAGTGGGAACTTTGTTAATTGTACCACACTGTGGATTGTCGAGTAAGGTTAAATCTCACGGGATCCAGGGAGAGCTCACCAACTGGGTACAAAATTTAGAAGCGTGCTGTTGTAGATGCTGGTATCCTTCCTGAAAACAACAAATGTTGGAGATCACAGTGGTTCAGGCAGCGCTGTGCTGCTCTCTGATTGGATAGTGTGGACGTAGAGATGATGTTTCCACTAGAAGGGTTGAGGATGCCAAGTCATTGAGGGCATTTAAGACAGAGCTAGGTTCTTGATTAGTAAGGGGTCAAGGGTTATGAGGAGAGGCCAGCAGAATGGGATGGAGAAAAATATCAGCCATGATCGAATGGTGGAGGAGACTCGATGGGCCAAGTGGTCTCATCCTGCTCCTGTGTAATATTGTCTTAAAGCTGGGCAGATGACTTAAGGGGTTCTCACAAACTATTTTAAAATCCTGAGGAGGAGTTGTTGGACTCGAAACTTTAACTCTGCTTTATCTCCACAGATACTTCCAGTCCTGCGGAGTTTTTCCAGTGTTCTCAGTTTTTCTTTCAGAATTCCAGCATCCACAGTTCTTTGTCTTATTTATCAAATTCATTTCTTGCCCTTCCCAAGTGTCTGGAACTTCACCTCCCTGATCTACAAACTGTTCACTTACCCTAGAAATGACCACTACCTCCTTATCAGAGTAGATCCCTTTGTTTCAAAATGATTGTTCAATTCTGTGACCAAAATAACTGCTGAGATAATTACTTACACCAGGGACTCTCAATATCTCAGGCAAGAACACAGCTAGATTCTTTCAGACAGTACATTTATGTGGTTTGACACAATTCTCTATTCCCTACTTTACTGGGATGTTGCTGGGAATGGAGGGTTTGAGTTAAGAAGAAGCTGGGACATTTTTCCAACGGAGCCTAGCAAGTTGAGAGATAACCTTATAGAGGTTTTTACAATCAGGAGAGGTATAGATAAGGTTTCATTTCCAGGAGGCTCAGAATATTTTATTGCTCCAGAAGGTGTAAATGGGGATCAAAGCTTCAGCATAAATCAAGCAGAGATGAGAACAGCCAACAACTAGCTCTGTGGGAATAGGGAGACCAGAGGACAGAGAAATCAGGACCTGAAATCCGAGCAGACACAAGACTAACATGTTATTAGTGGTTTGATTAGCAGTGCCCATGCTCTACCTTTACTGAGCTTCCCACTCGACTTGAATACTATGTATCCCCTCGAAATTCCGGATCCAATCCTTGTCATTCTGAAGTAAGGAGTCTCAGATCATAATTATTTTCTTTAATGTGTGCAGTCAATTAATTCGCTTTTGTTACAACAAAGCACACATTCACATACTTAGCTTTTAGTTTTATTTTTTGTAATGGTTAGAAACCAGTTTTGATTGCTAGTACATTTATTCTTCTCGTCCCTTTCTATCATTCTCTGATGTTTGGTTTCCACATCACTACATGGCTCACTGGCCTTGATTTGGATTGGCCATGCTAAATTGCCCAGTGTCCAGGGATGTGCAGGTTAGGTGAGTTAGCCATGGGAAACGCAGGGTTATAGCTTCAAAGTAATAGAAGGAGTAGGCCCATCGACCCTGATCTGCCATTCATTAAAATCACGGCTGAGCTATCAATCATCTCAGGTGTGTCTGGGTGGTATGTTTTTGGAGGGCTCAGTGCGGACTTGATGACCTGAATGGCCTGCTTCCACACTGTTGGGATTCAATGACATACTGCAGCTATGTTTGCCACAGATCACAGCATCCAGAATGTCCCATCTTCTACAAATCGAAAGACAAGTCCCACCCTGCCCTTTGTATTTGTGTTATCTAAATGTTTCATCATTTCTAGTGAATACAGCCCACACCTGCTGCTTCTGCCAGGAGCCTTTACAATGCTGATGAAACAATGCAATACCTGCAGTACTGAAAATGGTGAGGCTTCTAACGATACCAGTTACTGATTCACTGCACCTTCTGATTGACAGCATTGGAAATACAATGTTGGAGCCTGACAGAAATGAGCAGTTTGAAACAAAAACCAAACTAACCATTCAGTAGGCTCCCCGCTCAGCATACTGTACTTCCTGCCCGTAAAACACTTCATCCCCACAGTGCAATGAATTCCCACTTTCTCACAAAATCCGGGATGTACTCACTTATTCTGCTGCGATCTCACAAATGGAAGATTTCTGCTCCTCGTAAGGGCAAAACATCTTTGAATGCTGCTTCTGAAAATCCACTCTTCACAACGACACGGCTGCATTCACCAAAGATCATGAGAGTCATGCAGCACGGAGACAGACCCTTCGTCCAACTCATCCGTGCCAAAACTAATCTCGTCCCATTTGCCAGCATTTGGCACATAACCTCTAAACCCTTCCTCTTCATATACTCACCCAGATGCCTTTAAATATTGTAAATGTACCAGCCTCCATCATTTCCTCTGGCAGCTCGTTCCATGCCCACATCACCCTCTCCATGAAAATGCTGCTCCTCAGGTCCCTTTAAAGTCTTCCCCCCTCACCTCAAACATGTACTCTCCACTTTAGGACTCCCATATCCTGTGAAAAGATCTCCGTTATTCACCCTATACATGCCTCTTATAAACTTGGAATGGTCACCGACGCTCCAGGGAATGCAGCCCCACCCAATTCAGCCTCTCCGTGAAGCTCAATCCCTCTCACTCTGACAGCAACCTCCTCAATCTTTTCCGAACCATTTCAAGGTTCACAACACCTTTCCGACAGCAGGGAAACCAGAACTGAGTACGGTATTCCAAAAGTGGCCTTTCCAATGTCCTGTGCAGCCACAACATTACCTCCAAACTCCTATACTCAGTCTTCTGACCAATAAAGGAAAGCGTACCAAACGCCTTCCTTGCTATCCTATCTCCGTGCAACTCCACTTTCAAGGAACTATGAACCTGCTTTCCAAAGTTTCTTTGTTCAGCAACACTCCCCGAGGAATTTACCATTAACCACATAGGTCCTGCCCTGAGTTGCCTCATCAAAATGCAACAGCTCATATTTGTCTAAATTAAACTCCATCCGCCACTCCTTGGCCCATCAGCTCATCTGATCAAGTATAATTTGTATCAAACTTTCTTTACTCTCTTATTCCCTAAAAGATGAAAATCTCTATCCCACACACTCTCCCTCCATTATCACTTTGTTGAACCTAATCCCTGCTGTCCTCATCCTGAAGGGTTTGGTTCATGCTGATTAACAGGCCCACATTCAAGGGGGATCTAACTGAAACGTACAGAATATTGAACAGCCTGGACAGAGTGGACATTGGGAAGATGTTTTCATTGGGAGGAGAGACTAATACCCATGGGCGTAGCCTCAGCATCAAGGGAGAATGGGATTAGGAGAAAGTTCTTTAGCCAGAGAGTGGTGAATCTATGGAATTCATTGTGACAGAAAGCTGTGGATGCCAGGAGACTGGGTATGTTTAACACTGCGATAGAGTATCTAGGGTTGAGAGTCGCGGGGAGAAAGTGGGAGAAAGGGGCTGAGAAACGTAACAGCCAGGATAAATTGGGAGCAGGAGTAGACCACTTGATCTTTCCAGCCTGCACCAGCATTGAACACTTCATAACTGGATATGAATATACCTATATCTAGACTGGATAGGCTGGAACCTTTCTCACTGGAACATAGGAGATTGAGAGGTGACCTTATGGAGGATTATAAAATTATGTGGGATACGGATGAGATAAAGAACAGGTGTCCATTCCCTCAGCTGGGGGTTTCAACATCAGGGAGCAAATATTCTGAGGTGAGTAGAGAAAGATTTTATAAAGACACGACAAGAATTTTTTTTTAAGAGAGTGGTCTGAGTGCAGAATGAATGTCAAGAGGAGGTCATAGAGTCGTAGAGATGTACAGCACAGAAACAGACTGTTTGGTCCAACTTGTCCATGCCGACCAACTATCCCAACCCAATCTCGTCCCACCTGACAGCACATGGCCCCATATCCCTCCAAAGCCTTCCTATTCATATACCCATCCAAATACCTTTTAAATGTTGCAATCGTACTAGACTTCACCACTTCCTCTGGCATTTCATTCAAGAAACGTACCATCCTCTGCGAAAAAAAGTTGCCCCTTAGATCTCTTTTGTACCTTTCCCCTCTAATGCTAAACCTTTCGTTCTGGACTCCCCCACCCCAGGGAAAAACTTTGTCTATTTATCCTATCCATGCCCCTCATGATTTTATACATGTACAGTTACAACGTTTAAAAGACATTTGGATAAGTCCATGAATACGAATGGTTCGACGGTTTATGGGCCAAACACTGGTAGGTGGGACGAGTTTAGTTTGAGAACATACTCAGCATGGACTAGTTGGATGAAGGGTCTCTTCAGTGCTGTCTGACTCTGTGACTGGCCTGTACTGGTCTTAAAACCATTTTCTTACCTCCCCCCATAAGCATCCACTTTTTTGTTGTTAAAAACTAAGTTGAACTTAGTCTATAATATGTCAGTTTGTGGATGTGAAATCGTCCAACTTGATTTATTGGGTAGGCAAAAGTGCGGATTGTAGGTGCTGGAAATCAGAGGTTAGAGTGGTTCTGGAAAAGCACAGCAGATCAGATAGCTTCCGAGGAGCAGGAAAATCGACGTTTCGGGGAAAAGCCCTTCATCAGGAATAGAGGCAGGACCCCTCAAGGGTGGAGAGATAAATTCGGGGTGGGCTGAAGGTAGCAAAGAGTACAATAGGTGAATGGGGGTGGGGATGGAGGTGACAGGTCAGAGAGGAGGGTGGAGCGGATAGATGGGAAGGGAGACTGGCAGATAGGAAAGGTCAGCCGGAAGGTTGGAACTGAGGTAAGGTGGGGGGACAGAAAATGACGAAACTGGTGCGGTCCGCATTGACGGCCCAGGCTTAAATTTATCCGAGGCGGAAGATGAGGCGTTCATCCTCCAGGCATCGGGTGGGGAGGGAGCGGCGATGGAGGAGGCCCAGGACCTGCATGTCTTCGGCAGAGTGGATAGGCGTTGGGGAGTGGGGGGTGGAGGGGGGGGGGGGTGGCTGAAAAGTTGGGTCACAGGGCGATGGGGTTGATTGTTGCAGATGGCCTGGAGATGTTCCCTCAAGCGCTGTGACTTGACTCTGCGAGGAGTCTCCAGTCTCCCCAATGTGGGGGAGACGACATCGGGAGCAATAGATACAAGAAATGACATTGTTCGATGCACAGGTGAAAGCCTTCTAAATTCTGCAGCCGGGATTTGATTTCCGGGCAGGGAAGAAATTTTCAGTAGAGCTGCCAGCTTACTTCCTCATGTCCCTGGTGGTCTAGTGGTTAGGATTCGGCGCTTTCATCGCCGCGGCTCGGGTTCGATTCCCGATCAGGGAAGTCGATTTCAGGGGGTTGGTAGATTACCCATTCTTCTTAAATGCGCTGTACAGTTGTTTATTGAACTTCGGCGTTCCTGGGTGCTGCAGTCTCGTGGATCATTGAAATAGCGTCCTCATTCAGATATGTTTGTGTGTGTAGGGATGGTTGCTTCTGAAGTCAAGTTCTTGGTTCGTGTGCGTTATTTTCCTGCAGACGCTGTTTTGAATTTATCATTGACTGTTCGCTCTATTGTGACATCTAGAAATGGCACTTTGTCGTTGTTCTCCTCTTTTGTGACTTTTATGCCAGTGAGGAGATTGTTGATGGTGTTGTAGGTTTCCTCTAATGTATTTCATTTTTTGATGACAGAAGTGTCATCACTGTAGCGGACCCAAAGTTTGGGTCGCATTGTTGTAAGGGCTGCTTGTTCGAGTCTCTGCATTATTGCTTCTGCTAGGAATCCTGATACTGGTGGTTTCATGGGTGTTTCGTTGATTTGTTTGTAGGGCTTGTTACTGAATATGAAGTGGGTGGTAAGGCACAGTTCCACGAGCTTGACAGTGTTATCTTTGCTGATGAAGTTGGTGCTGTGTTTGTGTCTTTGGGTCTTCGAGTAGCATCTTCAGTTTTCTTTGGCCACGTTGATGTTAATGGATGTGAACAGGGCTGTTATATCAAAGGACATCATTTTTCCATCCTATTCTGTCTTAGTGTCTTTCGTGTTCAGGAATTCTTGGATGGAGTAAATGGAGTGGCGTGAATCTTCAACTTGGTGTTTTAGTCTTCAGTGGATGCCTTTGACTAGTCTGTATATTGGTGTTCCAAGTAGTGTAACTGTGGCCTGAGGGGGGCTCCTGATTTGAAGAGGAGGAGAACAACAGCAAAGTACTATTCCGAGATGTCACAGTAGAGCGAACAGTCAATGGCGAACTTTAAACTAGCGTCGACAAACCAAATATTTAACCACAGAAGCAATCATCCCAACACACACAAACGAAGCTGCATCAGGACATTATTTCAACGAGCCACGACACACTGCAGCACAGAGAAACTACTAAAAACAGAAGGGAAATGCGTATATAGTGTATTTAAGGAGAACGGGTAACCAATAAACCACCTCCGCCGATTTCTCATTGATGCTTCCAAGCTGAATCTCAAAAATTCGATTTTCCCCTCCATTCTTTCCTGTTTGTTTTTTGTGGGTTTTGAAAGCTTTCGCAATCCTCTGACTGAGTATTGGAGTTGGAAGGTTGTGTTGTGGTTGTACAGGACACTTTTTAGACCACTTTTGAAATATTGTGTACAATTCTAGTCTCCCTCCTATCAGAAGGATATTGTGAAATTTGAAAGGGTTCTGAAACACCAATGGGTCCACAGAGATGAAGAGGCTCTTCTGCTGCCCTGAGTGCGGAAAGGCCTTCAGTGATTCCTCTGCCCTGCTGACGCACCAGTTGGTCCACACCGGGGGCGGCTGTTCTCCAGCCCCAAGTGCGAGGTGGCCTTCAGCAGTTCTTCCCACCTGCTGAGACACCAGTGGGTCCACACTTAGGAGAGGCCGTTCTTCTGCCCCGAGTGCAGGAAGGGCTTTGCTCTTTCTTCCGACCTGCTGGCCCATTGGTGGGACCACATTGGGGAGAGGTCGTTCAGTTGCGCTAAGTGCAGGAAGGACTTCAGCAATTCCCCGGCCCTGCTGAGGCATTAGTCCGTTCACACCGGGGAGAAGCCATTCTCCAGGCCCGAGTATGGGAAGAGGTTCATGTTTTCCTGCAACTTGCGGAAGCACCAGCGGGGGCACCAACGCTCCCAGCAATCAGATCCCACCAGTGACGCTGCCTTCGGTCACACCCCAGGACTGAACCTCCTGCCAGTTCTTGCAGTGGGAGAGTAGGTGGGCTGTTTTTGTTTTCTGCTGGACTGCAATTGCCTCCCCCACCTCCCACAACCTCAACCCCATGGTAGCTCAGGGTTTGCACTGCTGCCTCGTGGCACCAGGAACCCAAGAATAATTCCACTCTTCAAGGTCTGTGTACACTTTATGGAGGGTAGGAAAATGGATCTGAGTAAGTTACTCTTCGGAAGGTCAGTGCAGATGTGTTGGGCTGAAGGACCTGTTTACACGTTGTCGGAGTTCAACCATCATATGAGCTTTGCTTTCAGTGGACACTGCTGATCATTGATCCAGCGACTGCACATTGCCAAATGAAATGATCCAGAGAAACCTAAGACCGCAAGACCATCGGAGCAGAAGTTAGGCCATTCGGCCCGTCGAGTCTACTCTGCCATTCGTTAGTGACAAAAGTAGCGCAGATGAGATTAGCTTCATTGTGGAAACAGGCCATTTGTCCCAACAAGTCCACACCGACCCTCCGAAGAGTCACCCATCCAGATCCATTTCCCTCTGACTAAAGTACCTAACTCTATAGGCAATTAAGCATCACCAATCCACATGACCTGCACATCTTTGGACTATGGAAGAAAACAGGATCACCCAGAGAAAACCCACGAAGACACTGGGAGAATGTTCAAATTCCTCACAGACAGTCACCCAAGGCTGGAATCAAACCTGGGTCCCTGGCGCTGTGAGGCTGCAGTGGTAACATTGAATAGTTCGATCTTGTTGCGCTCTCCTCCTGAAACGTTTCAAATGAATCCCTCCGAGCGATCCTGTTTAAAAATGCTGAGTTAGACAAAGTATCCCATCAAGTTCAACACAAACCCAGAGTTGAAGAAGTCAGAAGTCAGAACACCAAGGGGACCAAACCTGATCACAATATTCCAGGTTCAGCCTCATCAACGTCCTGTATAACTACAACATAACTAACCAACATCTATACTCAATTCCCGAACTGATGAAGGCCAGTGTGCTGAAACCTTTCTTCACTGCCTTGTGTACCGATGTAATCAGAAATATAGGATCTACTTTAAACTGATCTAGAATCCAGCTTCTGGGAGCACAAAAGCAGATTAGTGCTGTGTGAGGTTGCTGGGCACATAACACAGAGGTCGATGCGTCAAAACCGTGTGATGCAATTGCTCAATGTCTCCGTAAGCTGCTTTTCCTTTGCAAAGGTGCTCTGTTCTGGATCTTGCCTTTGCAGTTACTTCCAAAACCTTCTTCGGTGGAGGAGTGGCAGTGGCAGCTGGAGCCCAGGAGTTTAACAACCCTCCAGAGCTGGAGGAATACCCGAGCTCCAAGAAGCGGGGTGTAAGGCTGGAGACTGGATTTGCTCAAGGCTTGTATCTATTAACTCATTTAAATGGTACCTACTGTATGGGCCTATGGTTTACATTAAAACGGGAGGATCATATCAGAGTGTTTATATTTAGCAGTGCTACCTGGTAAAATACACTCCCTAGAGGAGCATCTTCTATGATGCTGCATTTCTTGCCTTCTGCCCTTCCACCATTTCTTATCTCCCATCTTGATTTTTTTTTGGTCAAATTTAATTTCATATTAATCAGACTTGGTATTCACTGTGTGCTATTAATTTGTTTGTTCGAATATTGTAAGTCAAAATGAATGCTGTAATTTAATTTCTGATGTCAGAGTTTGACTTTGAATGTGCAGGTGTGAATAACAGTAAGTTGTGAAAATAAATCAAGAACTTGTGGTTTTCAACAAAAAGAGCAGTTCACTGATATTCATGGCATTGTCTCATTTGGGAGTGATGATTCAAATCTGACCATCAAACCATTTCATGCAGTCACCCAATTTAATTAAAATTTTCTTTACTTTAATTGAAGAACATAACACTGGCAGGCTAAGATTTATGCAATCTATTTATAAGATTATGTCCATTGCTCCCAATATGGTCTCATCCACATTGGGGAAACTGGATGCCAACTAGCGGAATGTTTCAGGGAACAGCTCTGGGACACTGAAACAAAACGACCGACCGCCCTGTGGATGAACACTTTAACTCCCCCACCCATTCCACCAAGGACATTCAAGTCCCGGGCCTCCTCCACTGCCAAACTCTTGCTACCCGACGCTTGTAGGAAAAACACCTCATTTTCTGCCTTGGGACCCTCCTAACACATGGGGTCAATGTAGATTTCATCAGTTTCCTCATTTCCTCTCCCCAACCTTCGGCCAGATCCAACCTTCCAATTCGACACCAACCTCTTGACCTGTCATACCTGTCCACCTTGCTTCTCACCTATTTGCTCCACACTCATCTCTAACCTATCACCATCAATCCCTACCTCTATCTACCAATTGCACTCCCAGCTACCTTCCCTCCAGCCCCACTTCCTTCCTATTTATCTCTCAGCCCCATTGGACCACCCTTTATTCCTGATGAAGAACTTATGCTCTAAACCAAGACTGTGATGAAGCAACATCTTCAACAAATAGGAAATAGCTCCCAAGTCAGATTTCATCCCCTCTTCTGTTTCCCAGTTCTTTCAGAAATAAGAAATGTATTTTTCTTCCACTAGAAAGTGGTCTTCCACGTTCCGCTGTCTGAAGTGTAATGCCACACCATTACTTCTGTCACCTTTTAAGAATCCTTTCACCCTGTTTTTTCTAACAATTGTGGAGGTGACCAAAAGCAAACATTTCACTCCACCTCAATGTCCCATTTCTCTTCCTATGAGCCATTTTGTCATGTTGTCAATGTTACAAGCAGCCGAGTGCACTTGGTTTCTGAATTAAAATTTGGCCATTGAAGTGAGCAGGATTAATATTTATCGATGACTCGCTGTGTTTGCACTAACTTTAATTATCCACCAGTATGATGTCTTTTGTTCCACCAAAACTGGAAACAATTATCTGTGTTTATATTGCAGTCGGATGTAGAAAATCATCTCAGCGATCTTCACGTTCTTATAGTTTACTGAGGCCATAACAGCATTGCACGGCAGTTTGGTGTGACTAAAACTTGGATGGGAAGAATGTAGATTGATGAGAAGTCAAAATGGCAGAGTCTCTGGCCACAATCGATCTGTCTGGATTGATTATATGAGTGGCGGCTCTTCAATAGCAACTTCAACTCCATCACTTCAACCAGCTGGAGGAGATAAGTGTGAACACAACATTCCAACTGTGACATATACGCATTGCTACGATGTTATTGATCAAAATCCTGGAACTCGCCCCGAACCTTTATTATAGACCACATCATATTTGTGAAGCAATTTAAGAGGCAGCTCATCACCACTTTTTCAAGGACAGTTTGGGAAGAGTCAATGATGTGCACATGATATTGGAGACAGTCTAATCGTATGGATAGATGATTGGCTAACCAATGATACAGTCGGGATAAGGGGCATGTTCAGGATCGCAACTTGTAACGAGCAATGTACCACAGGGATCAGTGCTGGGGCCAAACTTATTTACAATATGGATATGAATGACTTGGATAAGTGAAGTGAATGTACTATTGCCAAGACTGCAGTAGAGACAGTTGATTGGAATGCAGGTGATGAGGATGACATGGAGAGGGATATCGACAGGTTAAGGAAATGAGCAAAACCTTGTCCGATGGAATAGAATGTGGGAAAATGAGGTTGTGCACTTTGCCAGGAGGAAAAGTGCTGAATGTTAAATGGAGAAAGCTGCTGAATAGGAGGATTTGCAAGCTCACATCCATGAACACTTCATCCAAGTTCAGTGAGTAATAGGGAAGGCAAATGGGAGGTTGTTTTTTAAAAGGAGTATAAAAGTAGGGAGGTTATAGTGAACCTATATCAGACACCAATTAGGCCACAACTGAACACTGAGAAGAGTTTTCGGCCTTTTATCTAAGGAAAGATATACTGGCATTGCAGGCAGTCCAGAGAAGGTTGATCAGGCTGATATCAGGGATAAAAATAATGTCTTATGAGGTTCGGCCTGTGGTTAAAAGAATTTAGAAGATTTCGAGGTAACATTATTGTCACATACAAGATTCTGAGGAGACGTGACAGGCTAGTTGTGGGAAGGTTTCCCCTTGTGGGTGAGTTTTTAACCAGAGGGATCAACCTGCAAATAAGGGATTGCATGTTTAGGACAGCTGTTGAGCCTGGATTGTTAAGTGCATTCAAAACTAAGATATTTCCTTTAAAGTCAAAAAGTGAATTGAGGATTATGGGGAAACAGCGGGAAAGTGAAGTTGATGTTTCCCAGAACAATAGTGGGAGACGAAGTGCGCCATCCCATGAATGAATAAAGGAAAATACTCAGGAGAAAATTGTCATTGAAGGGAAGATTGGGATCTAGTGATAATGGTTGAGCAACCTAGAGATCTAGGTCTTCTGAGAACACAAATACAATTGGTGGAATTTATGTTCAATTAATAAAAAGATCTGGAAGTGAAATCTTTTCTCCGTCCTGGCAACCAGGAAACAGTAATTCACGAAAATAATGATGTTGGAGATGTTGGAGATGAGCAAGAAAAGGCAAAATTGCTGGGGAAACGCAGCAGGTCTGACAGCATCTGTGGAGAGAAACCAGTTAATGTTTTGGATTCAGCAAGTTTTGAAGTACCACTGGACTCAAAGCAGTAACACTGTTGTCTCTTCGTAGATGCTACCAGAACTGTTGTGTTTCTTTTTAAGGCAGGAAATCTACCATTCATGATCCCTGCATGCATGTGCGCTCCAACTCTCTCTCTCCCCCTCTCTCTCTCTCTCTCACACACACACACACACACACACACACACACACGCACGCACGCACGCACGCACGCACACACACACACACACACACACAGTGTGTCTCCACACTTAGTATAATATGGTTGACTCTCAACTGCCTTTTCGCATGTCGTCACAATTACTCTGTCCAAGGGCCATGAGGGACAATTAGCAAATGTGCTCGCAATCATCACACCCCACAAAATATTTTCTCATAACTGATAAAAAACATAGATTAATGAAGGACAGAGAAAACAAACTGCTGTGGGAAAGTCATGCCCAACTAACCTGATTTGCTTGCGGTTATATTTTATTGAAATCCTCTTCAGAGAGGACATTGATTACACAACTGTTCGAATACTGCAGGCAATTCTGGGCTCTCTAGTACAGGAAGGAGGTTGTGAAACTTGAAATGGTTAAGAAAACATTTGCAAGGATGCTGCCAGGGTTGGAGGGTTTGAGCTTCAGGAAGACGCTGAATCGACTGGGGTCATTTTCCCGGAAGTTTTGAAGGGTGAGGGGTGACTTGAAAGCTGTTTTAAAATCATGAGGGCATGGATAGGGTAGATGGGAGTGCTGTTTTACCTGGGGAGGGAGAGTCAAGAACTAGATTGCATAAGTTTAAAGTTATTGGCAAATGTAGTTTAATATAGCTAAGTATGAGGTCTTACATTCTGGATCGTCAAACCAAGGTAGGATTTACATGGTGAATGGTTGGACCTTGAGTGTAGTTGAACAGAGGGATTTTGACGTTCAGGTTTTGGCACACTGGACTTCATCAGTGATGGCATTCAGTACAAAATACCAAATTAGAGGGGGGATATGCACCAAATATTAACGTCTACCAACAAATCTGTTTCATATGCAGTATTTTGAACTAAGATATCTAGGGTTGCGGGCTATTAGCTCCGAGAAAATGGAGTCGTTGAGTAGACAGGGTGGTGAAGCAGGCTTTTGGCATGCTTGCTTTCATTTGTCAGAGCATTGAGCACAGGAGTTGGGACGTCTTGTTGCAGCTGTCACACATGCCACACAACAACGATAGGCATAGCCCTGCCCCCCTCTGACTGGCTGTCCCTTTGAATGTCTGGGGGAAGATTATCCAAATAATTTTAAACATTCTAACATTACCTGCATCCACCACTTCCTCTGACAGTTCATTCTGCACACGAACCACCTTCAATGTAAAAAACGTTGCCCCCCCCCCCCACGTCCTTTTTAAATCTTCTCCCTCTCATCTTAAAAATATACTCCCAAACTTTGAACTCCCCGACCCTTCGGGAAAAGACAAAGGTTATTCCCCTTATCTTTGTCCCTCATGACTTCATAAACCTCCACAGCCTCCACCCTCAGCCTTATACACTCCAGTGAAAAAAGGGTCCCAGCCTATGTCTTCTGTAAATCATTCTGGCAACATTATGGTTAAAATAGTTGAGCTTTAAGAATTGACTGGAAGGGCAGTGAAGATTCAATCAGCTGACAGTGGACCTGAAATCACATGCAGATCAGATCAGGTTTGGACAGCAGGAAACCAGATAAGGTTTTACAACAAACCACAACGGTTTCGTCTTGAGACTCTTAATTCCAGATTTATATTGAATTCAGATTCCACCATCTGCCATGGCAGGTTTTGAACCCAAGTCCCAGAACATTACCTGGGTGAATAGTCTGGTGACAATGAAGTCGGCCATCGCTTCCCCTGAACACCTTGGCTTATTGTGTTTAGAGGTAACAGAGGAGCAGTAGGTTTCAGCAGCTGCTAAGTTGTTGATATTACACAAGGGAACATGAGCACCCTCAGTAATGGCACATACTGAAGCCAGGACCCTGTCTCGGAGGTAAGGGCTCGGAAACCATTAGAAAAAGAACAGGAAAAAGCCATTCAACCCCTTGTGCCTGCTTTTCCATTCAATAGGATTGTGGCTGATCTGACATTCCCCACATGCACCGACCTGCCCTTTCCCTGTAACTTCATCCCCCGACTGATCACGAAACTATCGATCCTAGTTTTAAATGTGACGTGAAGGCTGTCAACAGAGTTACTGGAATGGGGAGCGGGTTGATCTGGTCTAACTTGGGGACGAAAACAATGGCTTCACATTTCACAATATTTAACTAAGGGAATGTTTATAGTTTATAGTTAATAATTCCTGAAGAAGGGCTCATGCCCGAAACGTCGATTCTCCTGCTCCTTGGATGCTGCGTGACCTGCTGCGCTTCCTATTCATATACACATCCAGATGCATTATAAATGCTGTAATTATACAGCCTCCATCACTTACTCCAGCAGCTCATGCCGTACATGCATCACCCTCTGCGTGAAAAGGTTGTCCCTTAAGTCCCTTCTGTATCTTCCCCCTCCCCTCCCTAAAACTATGCCCTCTCGTTCTGGACTCCCCCATCCCAGGGAAAAGAACTTGTCTATTTGCCCTCTCCATATCCCTCATGATTTTGTGATCCTCTATGAGGGCACCCCTTTGCCTCCGACACTCCAGAGAAAACAGTCTATTCAGCCTCGCCCTATAGCTCAACCCTCCAACCCTGGCAACATCCTTGTAAATCTTCTCTGCACCTTTTCTAGTTTCACAACATCTTTCCTATAGGAAGCAGACCAAAATTACATGCAATATTCCAAACGTGCCCCGACGAATGCTCTGTACAGTGGCAAGATGAGCTCCCAACGTCTGTTCTCAATGCTCTGACCAACAAAGGAAAGCATACCAAATGCCTTCTTTACTATCCAATCAACTTGTGTCTCTACTTTTAAGGAACTATCAACCTGAACTCCAAGGTCTATTTGTTCAGCAACTCTTCCAAGGAACTTACCATTAAGTGTAAAAGTCCTGATCTGATTTGATTTTCCAAAATGCGGCACCTCATACTCATGTACATTAACCTCCATCTGTCACTTCTCAGCCCATTTGCCCGTCTCATCAATGTCCCGTTGTAATCTGAGGTAAACTTCTTTGCTGTCCACTACACCTGCAATTTTGGTGTCGTCGACAAACGTACTAACTATACCTCCTCCGTTTACATACAAATCAGTTACATAAATGACAAAAAGTAGCGGACCCAGCATCGATCCTTGTGATACACCATTGGTCACATGCCTTCAGTCTGAAAAGCAGCCTGTCACCGGCACCCTCTGTCTTCTGCCTTCTAGCCAGTTCTGCATCCAAATGGCTAGTTGTCCCTGCATGCCATGAGATTAAACCTTGCACACCAGTCTCCCATGAGGAAACTTGATGAACGCCTTCCTGAAGTCCATACCATGTCCATCACTCTGCCCTCATCAATCCACTTTGTACTTCTTCAAAAAAACTCAATCATGTTCGTGCGACATGATTTCCCAAGCATAAAGCCATGCTGACTATCCCTAATCAATTCTTGCCTTTCCAAATACATGCAAATCCTATGTCTCAGGATTCTCTCCAAAAACTTGCCCATCACGGATGGCTGCTCTGGCTCACCTGTGTATAGTTCCCTAGCTTTTCCTTACCAACTTTCTTAAATACTGGCACCACGTTTGCCACCCTCTCGCCTTCCGGCACCTCACCTGTGACGATTGATGATGCAAATATCTCCGTGAAAGGCCGAGCAATCACTTCCCCAGTTTTCCACAGAGTTCTAGGGTATTCCTGATAAGGTCCTTGGGATTTATCCACTTTTATGCATTTCAAGATATCCAGCAATTTCTCATCTGTAATATGGGCATTTTTTCAACATGTCACCATCTACTTTCTCACATTCTCTATCGTCCATGCCCTTCTCCACAGTAAAGACTGATGCACAATATCCGTTCAGTATCCACCCCCCACTCCCGCACCCCCCTCCCCGATCTACTGCAGCTCCACACAAAGGCCGCCTTGCTAATCTTTGAGGGGCGCTATTCTCTCCCTTGTTATCCTTTGCTCTTAACATATTTATAAAAACCGTTTAGTTTCTCCTTAACTCTATTTGCCCCAAAGGTATCTCATGTCCCCTTTTTGCCCTCATGATTTCCCTCTTAAGTATGCTCGTACTGCCTTTATACTCTAAGGATTCACTCGATCTCTCTGTCGATACCTGACGTATGGATCCTTCTTTATCTTAACCAATATCTCAATTTCTCTGGTCATCCAGCATGCCCTACACCTACCAGCCTTTCCTTTCACCCTAACAGGAATACACTGTGTCTGGATTCTTGTTATCTCATATTTGAAGGCTTTCCATTTTCCAGCAGTCCTTTAACCTGCGAACAACTGCCCCCAATCAGCTTTTGAAAGATCATACCTAATACCGGAGTCTTACTCCAGTTTAGAACTTGAACTTTTAGATCTGATATATTATTTTTAATTACTATTCTAATGTGAATAGAATTATGGTTGCTGGCCCTTAGGTTTTACACCCTCGCCAGTATGTACATCCACATTGTGAATTAGAAAATTTCCTTGTATACACTTAAAAGATTCCTCTATTTGGCGGATAAGTCAATGGGCAGGGGTTATACCTTGGGTCCACTCTTCCTTCATTCCCATCAACCCTAACGCCATTCCCACCCCAATAGTCCAACGGCACTTTCCCCTGCAACTGCCGAATGTGTGACACCAGCCCATTTACCTATTACCTCCTCACTATCCAAGGGCCCAAACTTACCTTCCAGGTGAAGGGGCATTTTACCTGCACTTCCCAAAACCCAGTCTACTGCATTTGCTGCTCACAATGTGGTCTCATCTATAATGGGGAAAAAGAAGCGTAAACTGGGTGACTGCTGCTCAGAACATCGACGTCCTGCCCGCAAAAAAGATCCTGAGCTTCCAGTTGCCTGCCGATTTCTCACCCAACCCTGTTCCCTGGCCAACATCTCTGTCTCAGGTTTGTTGTCGTGTTCCAGCGAAGCTCAGCACCAGCAAAAGGAAGAGCACCGAATATTACACTTGGGGACATTGCATTCCTCCAGTCCCAATAGCGAATTCAATAATTCTAGGGACTGAACTCCATAGTATCCTCGTCCCTGCCACACACGCCAAACCTTGTTAGCACATAGTCTGTCATTCCACACTACTTAGCCACGAACAGTCTCCATTAACAGTTATTCACCCTCCCACGCAGATCGTTATCAACTCCTTTTTCTGGCCAACAGTTCTTCCTTCTCTTTGGGCTCTGTCTTGATCTCCGCCTTCCTCCCACAAAATCTCCTGCATATAAACCGGCATTTTCCCAATCACTATTTGTTCTGTGGAAGGGTCACCGGCCACTCCTGTTTTTTGTTTCTGATATACAGCATCCGCAATTCTTTCAGCTTTTTATAGAGAGAGAGTTGGAAATTGTTTCGAGATACAGAAAGAGAGGGGGGAGAGACAGAACAGAAATGAACTGTTGATCTCCGTTGTTACTCATGAAGTAAAATCATTGCAGTGCGATCACTTCCCTTAAGCATGAATCGAGGCTGCAAGCCATCCGTGAGCTTGTGGCGCAACGGTAGCGCGTCTGACTGCAGATTAGAAGGTTGCGTGTTCAAATCACGTCAGGCTCACTGTCGTCGACTTCTTACATTTCAACTCAAGGAAGGAGCACGTTCGCTCCGGATATCTGTTGAGCCGAGTCTTCTTTCCGGAAAGTTTTGATCACACATGAAGCTTTGCTGTCAGTTTGATTTGTGAACACTGTGTCAGGGAGGTGGTGTGCCCATTGTTTGGGTAAATGCTCAGCTCCCCGAGTTCATCACGGGATTTAAACACAGCCGTCTCCCTCTGGGCAGCCGCTTCGTTCAGTTGGTGACAGCGCGGTGTGATTAACATAGTACCGATACTTTTACAACATAATCCAGAGACTCCCGGCTTTATGTTTCAATCTGTCAGGAGAGTGACAGCGAGTTCAGATAGAAATGTTTCCCACCAACAGCAAATTCTTTCCTCTCACTGGACGCAGCTAAAATTATCTTTATTCAACAGATGGAGCGGAAACTACAGACTGACGCCCCCTCTCCACATTAACGGTGAGCCTGAATTTTATAAACGGTGTCAGTAAAATCCAGTGGCGGACATTGATTTGGTTCAATCGATTTTTTTGCCAAGCGCAATTCACCGAGAGGATGCTGCTGTGTGAAACAGCGTGGGGAATTACTGCAGGGCCTCCTGTGTATGGGACACACCGCAACTGATATGTTTCACCTTCACTAGTTTATTCCTATCTCAGAGAAGAGAGGTTTGATGATTCGGATCATAGCAGCTAGACAGAGAACAGGAGAAGAGCACTCAGACCTTCACAAGCTTGTCACCACAGCTGGGTCATCGTGGCCCGTGTATGAGTTTGGGATAGTAATCTGCATCTACTGACTGGAAGCACAGCAAATTGGAGTGCTGGTGGGACTATCACACAGGAGAAAACGGCTTCGACCTATCAACTGAAGTGGCTCCCAATGCGGTTCATTGCCACCCGAGAGAAGAGGTTTCACACGAGATCAGGACACACCGACAGAGAACAGGACAAGACAACTCAGAGCTCCACAAGGGTGCGAGCACAACTGTGTAAATTTGACTTGTGTATCGGTGTGATATATTGAGCTCAGATACCCGAAGTTTTGGGAAGCAAATGACATGGCAAGCAAAAGAACAGAGCGCCGTTTTACGGGAAAGCTGCTAAACACGACATTAGGTGAATAGGAAAAAATGGTTTCGCTTCTGGGTTATGATCCCAGCATGCACCCGCTGTGCCATTCTCCTGCATTGCACGGTAGCTTTTCCAGAGAATAATTCAGCTTTTCATCTGGCGTGTGACTTGCATGTTCGAGAATGACGTCAAAAGATCTTCACTGCTGTAGTGTCATGTGCTGTTGTGCAGATATATCGTCGATGTGCAAATATAAACTCAGAGAGCAATGTACACTGGAGACTCTGAGCCAGCTGAACTTGCTCAGTGTGAAATTCATTCCACATTGCTGCAAGAATTGCAAGCAGCAAAGAGTTTCCAGAACATCTGCTTGTCATTCTGTCCAAGGGGACTGATGTGTGTCTCATGCCCAGGAACTGGTCTGTCTCCACTGGCGGATAATTAAACCAACTTGTTTCTACTTGTACGCTTTTCTGGAGGGAGGGAAGAGTCCATTCGCTCTTCTGCTCTTTATCTCCCAATACCTTCGGATGAGAGGTATCACTTACACTCATGCGTGGGAAGTGAGTAACTTTGATTGTGTATTTCCTCCAAACGTCTGTTATCGGAGGGATAGAAAGATGCTGTGCTGGCGGGGCAGAGAGAAATGAACACCGAGGACTCTTCCCTCAAGTAAATTCATACGAGCACGTTGTTATGCAGCCCGCTTGGTGTTCAGAATTCGTCTTCACGCAGCAATCTTACGGAAAGTCTCTTGCAAAGTGGGCATCGCTTTCTTTGCTGCGACCGCGCAGCAGTTAACATCTGAGCCCCAAGTGTCCTAGATGAAGAGAATCCGTGTGAAACCTTCACTCACTGAGAGTCATCCCCACGGCCCTGAGCTGAGGGATTGCAGACGGTCCAACAGAGAAGGGACGGTTAAAAATAAACCAATGTTGCTCCCTCAGCCTCTCTGTCCCAGAGACAGGCAGTGGGACGGCATAAACACGTAGCATCATTCTCCCGCCGACAGAGGCGGTCCATCCCATCGTGTCCACGACGACTCTGCCACTTGTCTGTCTCTCAGGTGATTCACAATCAGGGATATCTGGCCGAATACGAAGGGACTGTGTCTGAATGGTGATAAAGTTTCGGACATGCCTATCGTCTTGTCATTCACGTCCGAACGAGCAAGGCGAATTACGGCAGGGAAGGCACGAAACCACAAGGTATGTCGTCAAGATGTTCAATTTTATCAGCTCATTGGCACCTCAGAAAAGTGGGTTTGCGATTCAGTTCAAAGAAAACGGACGAAGAACACTCAGATCCCCAAATGTACGTGACTTGTACGGTGTGAGTTTCGCGACAGCATCAGGATAAGAGGAAGTCGTTTGAAAGGCAAGATGCTGTACAGAGTACCAACACAAAGGCAAGTCGCGAAAGGAGGCACTGAACAATAGCAGAGGATGGCATCGATCCAACGACCTCTGAGTTACGGGCCCAGCACGCTCCCACTGCGCCACTCAGCTCCTACACCCAGCCGGGCTTTCCACAGGTCCTTTCAGCCTTTCGTCTGGCGCGTGGCATGCACGTTCGAGACTGATGTCAAAGATCTTCACTGCTGTCGTCTTATATGCTGTTGCGCAGACGGATGGAGGCTGTGTAAATATAAACTTTTTCTAACTTCCCACATTCTTTTGTGATTTCACTCTAAATAGACGCCATGCGGCCCACCTTCTCTCTGCTGGGTCGACACAGTAAGTAAACGTGGGTCTCTATTCGCATCATTCTCTTGCCTTCTCCATGTAATTCTGCGCATTGCTACTTTAAACATGATCACCGAATTCCCGTTTGTGTCTAATGAATCTGCCTCTTTGTCAGTGTCAGTTAGGGATTTACTGACCCCAACCACTCCCTGTACGAAAGCATTCTTCCTAATGTCACTTTTGGTTCTTTTCCTCATGCCTTTAAAACTCTGCCGAATCGTTGCCGATCCTTTCAGGCGTGGGAACATTTTGACGACATTACTTTCTCTGTCTAGACTTCGCATGACTTGAAAAGCTTCAATCGGGCCAGATTTCAAACTTCTGTACTCCGAAGAGATCTGTCCCAAATTTCCAATCGACCCTCATCGCTGACATCCCTCAAACACGGCACCACTCACGTCAACTTTTTCAACGCTGTCTCCAATCATTTCACTTCCCTGCTTTCTGTCCCATTGGTCCTCCAGGGACCCCAACCTCGTTTTACGAAGGTGCTTTTTGAGAAAATTAAACAAGCACTTTCGCGCGAGTCATGGACCTCGGGCTCGTCCGGGTTTTAAACCCGGGATCTCCCGAACGACTGCGTCGACGAAGACCCAAAGTGAGAAACATACCTGAAGACCAACGAGCCACACGGACGGCGCGCCGGCGCCCTTGACCCCGCCCTACCTCTTGAACCAGCTGAGTCTTGCTCAGAGTAAAGTCCAGTTGACATTGAACAGGCTGGGGCATTTTTCTCTGGAACGTCGAAGGTTGAAGGGTGACTTTATGGAGGTTTACAAAATTATGAGGGGCATGGATAGGATAAATAGGCAAAGTTAATTCCCAGGGGTCGGGGAGTCAGGAACTAGAGGGCTTTAGGGTTTAGGGTGAGAGGGGAAAGATATAAAAGAGACCTAAGGGGCAACTTTTTCACGCAGGAGGTGGTGCATGTATGGAATGAGCTGCCAGAGAAAGTGGCGGAGATTGGTACAATTGCAACATTTAAGAGGCGTTTGGATGGATATATGAATAGGAAGGGTTTGGAGGTATATGGGCCGGGTGCTGGCAGCTGGGACTAGATTGGGGTGTGATATCTGGTCGGCATGGACGGGTTGGACCGAAGGGTCTGTTTCCATGCTGTACATCTCTATGACTGTATGAACAGCTGCTTCTCATTCTGTCTCTCTGCTGCCGTTTGCCCGTCCCCAGGAACCGGGCACTCTCTACTGGCGGAAAATTAAACCGTTTTCTTTCTCAACTTTTCTCTGACACCGGAGTGACCAGTGACAAGTATCGCCCTCCTCAAAATAGGGTACAGAGAACAGGAGAAGACCCCGCAGACCTCCAGGAGTGTGTCATCTCAACTCTGCATACTGGGCCTGTGTATCAATGTGAAATATTTACGTCGAAGTTTTTTGGGAAGCAGATGAGAAGGCGAGGTGCACAACAGTGCGCCGTTATACGGGAAAGCTGCTAAACTCGACATTGAGTGAAGAGGGAAGATGGTTTCCCTTCTGGGATTTGCTCCCATCGCGCACCGGCAGACATATCGCCGACGAGCAAATATTAACTCTGTCGAAATTGCCACATTCTGTTTTTACGAACCGTGATTTCACTCAGAAGCACAATTTACCTGCTCCCTCCTGAATATCCTTCCAAGCTCGAACATACCTTCCACGTGAAGCAGCACTTTACCTGCACATTTGCCGCAACCTCGTCTACTGCATTCGCTGCTCACAGTGTCGTTTCCCCAACGGAGCACGAAGTATAAACTGAATGACTGCTTCGCAGAACATCTCGGTTCTGCCCGCAAAAAAAGGCCCTGAGCTTCTGCTTTCCTGCCACTTTAACACGCCACCATGTTCCCTGGCCAACATCTCTGTCTCAGGCTTGCAGCAGTGTTCCAGCAAAGCTCAGCTCCAGACGGAAGAACAACGCCTCATATTCCACTTCAACACCCGCCAGCCCTCCGGTCTTCAAGATCGAGTTCCATGACTTTAGGGCCTGAAATCCCCCATGTCCTTGACCCCTACCACACACATACGAGCCCTTGTTATCACATAGTCTGCTACGACACACTACTTAATGTTAGCCACGAACGGTCTCCATTAACAGTTATTCACCCTCCCACACGGATCGTTATTCACTCCTTTGTCCCTCCTATTGTTCTCTCTCTGAGCTGGCGGGAAAGAGAGCAATGTACACTGGAGACTCGGAGCCAGCTGAAACTTGCTCAGTGTGAAATACATTCCACTTTGCTCCAAGAATTGCAAGCAGCAAAGAGTTTCCAGAACATCTGCTTGTCATTCTGCCCCCGGGATGCGGTTTCTGACATGCGGATCGTCTTGTCATTCACGTCGGAACGGACTTGGCGAACGACTGCAGGGAAGGCACGAAACCACAAGGTATGCGTTTCAACGTTGTCAGTTCATTGGCATCTCAGAGAAGTGGTTTTGCGATTCAGTTCATAGAAAACCGACGAAGAACAGGAGAAGACCACTCAGACCTCCAAAAGCACCTTACTTGAACGGTGAGGTGCTAAACAGAGTACCATCGCAAAGGCGAGTCGCTGAAGGAGGCACTGAACAATAGCAGAGGATGGTTTCGATCCATCGACCTCTGGGTTATGGGCCCAGCACGCTCCCGCATGCGGCACTCTGCTCCTACGCGCAACTGCACGCTCCACAGGTCCCTTCAGCCTTTCGTCTGGCGCGTGGCATGCACATTCGAGACCGATGTCAAAGATCTTCACTGCTATCGTCTTCTCTGGCGTTGCGCAGACGTATGGAGGCTGTGTAAATATAAACTTTTTCTAACTTCCCACATTCTCTTGTGATTTCACTCTGAATAGACGCCATGCAGCCCACCTTCGCTCTGCTGGGTCGAAACAGTAAGTAAACGTGGGTCTCTATTCGTATCATTCTCTTGCCTTCTCCATGTAATTCTGCACATTGTTACTTTAAACATGATCACCGAATTCCCGTTTGCGTCTAATGAATCTGCCTTTTTGTCAGTGTCAGTTAGGGATTTACTGACCCCAACCACTCCCTGTACGAACGCATTCTTCCTAATGTCACTTTTGGTTCTTTTCCTCATGACTTTAAAACTCTGCCGAATCGTTGCCGATCCTTTCAGGCGTGGGAACATTTTGACCTAATTACTTTCTCTGTCTAGACTTCGCATGACTTGAAAAGCTTCAATCGGGCCAGATTTCAAACTTCCGTACTCCGAAGAGAGCTGTCCCAAATTTCCAATCGACCCTCATCGCTGACATCCCTCAAACACTGCACCACTCACGTCAATTTATTCAACGCTATCTCCAATCATTTCACTTCGCTGCTTTCTGTCCCATTGGTCCTCCAGGGAGCCCAACCTCGTTTTACAAAGGTGCTTTTTGAGAAAATTAAACAAGCACTTTCGCGCGATTCACGAAACTCGGGCTCGTCCGCGATTTGAACCCGGGATGTCTCGCACGTCTGCATCGACGAAGACCCAAAGCGAGAATCATACCCCTAGACCAACGAGCCAGACGGTTGGCGCGCCGCCGCCCCGGCCGCCGCCCCGGCCCCCGCCCCGGCCCCCGCCCTACCTCTTGAACCAGCTGAGTCTTGCTCAGAGCAAAGTTCCAGTTGACATTGAACAGGCTGGGTCTGTTTTCTCTGGAACGTCGGAGGTTGGAGGGTGACTTTATGGAGGTTTACAAAATTATGAGGGGCATGGATAGGATAAATAGGCAAAGTCTTTTCCCTGGGGTCGGGGAGTCAAGAACTAGAGGGCTTTAGGGTTTAGGGTGAGAGGGGAAAGATATAAAAGAGACCTAAGGGGCAACTTTTTCACGCAGGGGGTGGTGCGTGTATGGAATGAGCTGCCAGAGAAAGTGGCGGAGATTGGTGCAATTGCAACATTTAAGAGGTGTTTGGATGGATATATGAATAGGAAGGGTTTTCAGGAATATGGGCCGGGTGCTGGCAGCTGGGATTACATTGGGGTGGGATATCTGGTTGGCATGGACGGGTTGGACCGAAGGGTCTGTTTCCATGCTGTACATCTCTATGACTCTATGAACAGCTGCTTCTCATTCTGTCTCTCTGCTGCCGTTTTCCCGTCCCCAGGAATCGGACCCTCTCTACTGCCAGAAGATTAACCCGTTTTCCTTCTCAACTTTTCTCTGACACCGGAGTGACCAGTGACAAGTATTGCCCTCCTCAACATAGGGTACAGAGAACAGGAGAAGAACCCGCAGACCTCCACGAGTGTGTCATCTCAACTCTGCATACTGGGCCTGTGTATCAATGTGAAATATTTACGTCGAAGTTTTTTGGGAAGTAGATGAGAAGGCGAGGTGCACAACAGTGCGCCGTTATACGGGAAAGCTGCTAAACTCGACATTGAGTGAATAGGGAAGATGGTTTCTCTTCTGGGTTATGCTCCCATCGCGCACCGGCAGACATATCGCCGACGAACAAATATTAACTCTGTCTAAATTGCCACATTCTGTTTTTCCGAACCGTGATTTCACTCAGAAGCACAATTTACCTGCTCCCTCCTGAATATCCTTCCAGGCTCGAACATACTTTCCAGGTGAAGCAGCACTTTACCCGCACATTTGCCGCAACCTCGTCTACTGCATTCGCTGCTCACAGTGTCGTTTCCCCAACGGAGCACGAAGTATAAACTGGATGACTGCTTCGCAGAATATCTCGGTTCTGCCCGCAAAAAAAGGCCCTGAGCTTCTGCTTTCCTGCCACTTTAACACGCCACCATGTTCCCTGGCCAACATCTCTGTCTCAGGCTTGCAGCAGTGTTCCAGCAAAGCTCAGCTCCAGACGGAAGAACAATGCCTCATATTCCACTTCAACACCCTACAGCCCTCCGGTCTTCAAGATCGAGTTCCATGACTTTAGGGCCTGAAATCTCCCATGTGCTTGACCCCTACCACACACATACGAGCCATTGTTATCACATTGTCTGCTACGACACACTACTTATTATTAGTCACTCACGGTCTTCATTAACAGTTATTCACCCTCCCACAGGGATCGTTATTCACTCCTTTATCCTTCCTATTGTTCTCTCTCTGAGCTGGCGGGAAAGAGAGCAATGTACACTGGAGACTCTGAGCCAGCTGAAACTTGCTCAGTGTGAAATACATTCCACTTTGCTCCAATAATTGCAAGCAGCAAAGAGTTTCCAGAACAGCTGCTTCTCATTCTGTCTCCCTGCTGCTGTTTGTCCCGTCCCCAGGAACCGGGCTCCCTCCACTGTTTCGAAACTTTTCTCTGACACCCGAGTGGCCAGTGACAAGCATTGCCCTCCTCAACATAGGATACAGAGAACAGGTGACCACTCAGAGGTTGTCACCTCAACTGTACACATTGGGCCAGTATATCATTGTGAAATATTTATGTCGAAGCTTTTTTGGGAAGCGGATGTGAAGGCAAGGTGCAGAACAGAGCGCCGTTATACGGGAAAGCTGCTAAAGGCGACGTTAAATGAATAGGAGAGAATGGTTTCTCTTTTGGGTTACGGTCCCAACACGCGCCCATTGTGCCATTCTCCTGCATTGCCCGGCAGTTTTTCCAGAGAAGTATTCAGCTTTTCATCTGGGGTGTGGCAGGCACGTTTGAGAATGAGGTCAGAAGATCTTCTCTGCTGTCGTGTCATATGCTGTTGTGCAGACATATCGTCGATATGCAAAAATAAACTCTGTCTAAATTCCCACATTCTGTTTTTCGAAATGTGATTTCGCTCAGAATCACTAATTTTCAAAACTCGCAATATTCAAACTTCAACAAAGTGGTCATAGAAATGATTTGTGAACACCTGGAAGAAATTCTTCCAAACTTACCTGGGGAATTTCGCTTTGAGGGGTCTTGAACTTTAAGTGGAAGGAAGGGAAGTTTGTCTCGAGGCTGCTAATGTGGAGATGTGTTCTCCATGTAAACTGGTCGTAGTTGACCATCCCAGTGCTTCCCGATGCACGGCTGCCTGACCCCCAGGGAGGTTTACTCGTAGCAACTGGAGTGAATCCAGAGATGGAGCAGATTCTGCAAAGGTGCTCAAATACTTTCTATCTCTCTTTTAGGTATTTTCCTTGTGTATTCCCTCAGTTTGGCACGTATGCAGTTTGCACCCTGGAAAATGATTGCTTTTTTCCTCATGTTCACAATTAAAAGTGCAGTTTCTCATAGCACTGAGCCGCATTGAAAGGATTGGCATATTGATATATATATGTACACGTATTTAGTTAAAGCTTAGATTAGATTTGAATGACGTTTTCCTCTAAATACACCTAAGCCTATCTGGCTGCATGAGGGATTTCAGGTTTCTATGTGCTGGGTATTATGTGATCAGCAGGCATCTGGCAAACTACAGGAACTGCCATCTCTGTTCTGTTCGTTTAAGTGTACTGCCAATGATCGCTTATTTTGTGATTTTTATTTGCAGGAAGACATGCCGCAAGAAATCTGAAAACAAATGATACATCAACTTCTGACAGAGCCACTTGATTCATTGGGACTTGAATATCAGCAGCCATTCCAATCAAGAAGACATGGTTGCTGTTGTTTGCTTGAGAGATTTTGGACACTGGTGCGGCAGGAAGAATACTGAGACACCAAGTGAGGGAGATTCAGTGCGCTGACTGTGAAAAGTGCTTCACACCATTTACTCAGCTTTGGGGAATCAAAGTCTCATCCCTCACGGTGGGGATAGACTATGTCCCCGTTCTGATTGTAATTTGAAACCCAGACCAACACATGGAAAGCTCCCCCAATGGGGAAACTGTGGAAATATGGGGACTAAGGGAAAGGATTCCCTTCCCCATCCGTGTTGGAAACCCACAGACGTATTCACAGTGGGGAGAGGCGATTCACCTGCTCGGTGTGCAGGAAGGGCTTCAGTCGGATCAGCCATCTGGAGACTCATCAGTGGGTCCACAAGTGAGAGAAGCCATTCACGTGCCCCATGTACGGGAGAGGGTTCACTCAGTCAGCTGCACTGCTGACCCACCAGTGGGTCCACACCGGAGAGAGGCCGTTCACCTGCTGTCTGTGCCGGAAGGGGTTCACTTGCTCCTCCCACCTGCGGAGGCACCAGCGAGTTCACGTGCCATCGCAGGGGGGGGGGGGGGTGGAAGGAGCGATGGCCGAGCGCCGCTCACAACCCAGCTCTGGGGAATCCCAGGTTCGAATCCCGTCGCGGCAGATGGCAGAATTGGGATTCGGTCCGTAATCTGGACTTCAGAATCTAAGGATGAAACCATTTTCAGAGGGCAAACGCCCACCTGATTCACTCATGTCCTTTTCAGTGATGGAAATTACCGTTGCCAGAAAGGATTCACTCAGTCGTCCCAGCTGCATGCTTTACCCAGCTGTACAAAGGATCCAGTTACAAAGGGACAACTCAACTGACCAATAATAAAGTAAGTGTGGTGAGAGGAGTGGGGGTGAGTGTGTGCACTTTGAGCTTGAGGTGTTTTTGTTTTGAGAAAAGGTAGTTTTTGTACGCCTTGTGATGTGGAGATCTGAAGCTGCAACAAAGTTGGGTCGCAGTAAAGGTTACCTGAACTTACCGTCAGGCTTAAACTCTCATTGAAAGCTGGGAGATCCAACAGCTTCTCACTTCTTTCAGCCACCAGCACCGAGTTTCCAATGTCGTGTCTCAGAAGGAACAGTGAATGAGTAGCTAGTATTGTTCGAAATTGTAAATTTATTAGAACTGCAGGTTTATTTTTTCATTGGCATTGCAAAGTTTACTGGCAACAGTGGGAGGTGCGTGCTGTATTCACTTGAAACAAAGTTTTAAAATGACAGAAACACCAGGGTATAGTCCAACAGGTTTGTTTGGAAGCACTAGGTTTTGGAGCGCTGTTCCTTCATCAGGTAGCTGTTGAGTGGGATGGTAAGACACAGAATATAAAGCAAAAGATTATAGTGTCCTGCAACAGAAATGATATATTGAGAAACCTGTTAAATCTTTCATCTTTTAAAATGGGTTGCAGATTTCGGTTCATTAATCTGTAAATCCCAGAACTTCTTTTTCGTAACATTCTCTAGATAACTTAATGTTTTATAAAGGGAGGTGACACCTCAGGTCAGACAACGCATGAGAGCTGTGAGGTTAGAGGCGTTCTGTATCCCAGTCTTGAGTCAGACTTTTTCTATTTCCAAACATATAATCCTGCAAATGCAATTCATCCCAAAGACTTCTATGTGTGAGTGCATTCATGAGACAGAGCGTCTATGTGTGTGCGTGTGCATGCTGGGTAAAGTGTGCGTGTGATGGAGTATAATTGTGTGAGAAGGTGTGTGCATGGATGTGAGTGTGAGGGGTGTATCAATGTGTGTCTGACAGAGAGCCTGTCGATCAGAGAGGGTCTGCACGACCGTGTGAGTACGGTGTGTGTGTGTGTATGTGTGTGTGTGTGTGTGTGTGTGTGTGTGTGTGTGTGTGTGTGTGTGTGTGAGAGAGAGAGAGAGAGAGAGAGAGAGACAGAGAGAGAGATAGGGTTTGTGTGTATTTTGTAGCTGGGTCTCCTGTAGTGAGACATGAATCCAAGGTTTTAGCTGAAGTCATTCTCGTGTGTTCCAAATTTGTTATCAGCCTCTGCTCGGGCACTAGAAATGATTTAGCAGTTAAGCAGTTTCAAAACACACACTGGAGAGGGCAAGGTGAAGGGCTTATGTCTGAAACGTTGATTCTCCTGCTCCTTGGATGCTGCCTGACCTGCTGTGCTTTTTCAACACCACACTCTCGACTCTGATCTCCAGCATCTGCAGTTCTCACTTTCTCCTCATGGGCGAGTGGGATTTGTCTTTTATTCACTCATTCACTCTTACAGCCTGTCCTTGGTTGTGGCCCAACTGTGCATCCTGAAGAAGGGCTTATGCCTGATACGTCGATTCTCCTGTTCCTTGGATGCTTCCTGACCTGCTGCGCTTTTCCAGCAACACATTTTCAGCTCTGATCTCCAGCATCTGCAGTCCTCACTTTCTCCTCAAAGATCAGAAAGGCGGCCTTTGTGTGGAGCCACAGAAAATGGGGGAGATACTAAATGAATATTTTGCATCAGTATTTACTGTGGAAAAGGATATCGAAGATATCGACTGAAGGGAAATAGATGGTGACACCATGCAAAATGTCCAGATAACAGAGGAAGAAGTGCGGGATGTCTTGAAACGGTTAAAGATGGATAAATCCCCAGGACCTGATCAGGTGTAACCAAGAACCCTGTGGGAATCGAGAGAAGTGATTGCTGGGCCTCTTGCCGAGTTATTTGTATCATCAATAGTCACAGGTGAGGTGCCGGAAGACTGGAGGTTGGCAAATGTGGTGCCACTGTTTCTGAAGGTCGGTAAAGACAGTCCAGGGAACTATAGACCGGTGAGCCTGACCACGATGGTGGCCAAGTTGTTGGAGGGAATCCTGAGGGGCAGGATGTACATGTATTTGGAAAGGCAAGGACTGATTCGGGATAGTCAACATGGCTTTGTGCATAGGAATTCATGTCTCAGAAACTTGATTGAGATTTTTGAAGAAGTGACAAAGAAGACTGATGAGGGCAGAGCAGTAGATGTGATCTATATGGACTTCAGTAAGGCGTTCGACAAGGTTCCCCATGGGAGATTGATTAGCAAGGTGAGATCTCAGGGAGAACTAGCCATTTGGATACAGAACTGGCTCAAAGGTAGAAGGCAGAGGGTGGTGGTGGAGGGCTGTTTTCCGGCTGGAGGCCTGTGACCAGTGGAGTGCCACAAGGATCAGTGCTGGGCCCTCTACTTTTTGTCATTTACATAAAAGGTACTGTTAGTAAGTTTTCAGATGACACCAAAATTGGAGGTGTAGTGGACAGCAAAGAGGGTTACCTCAGATTACAACAGGATCTGGACCAGATGGGCCAAGGAGCTGAGAAGTGGCGGATGGAGTTTAATTCAGATAAATGTGAGGTGCTGCATTTTGGGAAAGCAAATCTTAGCAGGACTTATACAATTAATCGTAAGGTACTAGGGAGTGTTGCTGAACAAAGAGACCTTGGAGTGCAGGTTCATAGCTCCTTAAAATTGGAGTGGCAGGTAGATAGGATAGTGAAGAAGGCGTTTGGTATGCTTTCCTTTATTGGTCAGTGTATTGAGTACAGCATTTGGGCGGTCATGGTGCGGCTGTACAGGACATTGGTTAGGCCACTGTTGGAATATTGCGTGCAATTCTGGTCTCCTTCCTATCGGAAAGATGTTGTGAAACTTGAAAGGGTTCAGAAAGATTTACAAGGATGTTGCCAGTGTTGGAGGATCTGAGCGAGATGTAGAGGCTGAACAGGCTGGGTCTGTGTTCCTTGGCGCATCAGAGGCTGAGGGGTGACCTTATAGAGGTTTACAAAATTATGAGGGGCATGGATAGAATAAATAGGCAAAGGTTTTTCTCTGGGATCGGGGAGTCCAGAACTAGAGGGCATAGGTTTAGGGCGAGAGGGGAAAGATAGAAATGAAACCGAAGGAGCAACTGAATCACGCAGATGGTGGTACGTGTATGGAATGAGCTGCCAGAGGAAACGGTGGAGGCTGGTACAATTGCCACATTTAAGAGGTTTTTGGATGGCTATATGAATAGGAAGGGTTTGGAGGTATATGGGCTGGGTGCTGGCAGGTGGGACTAGATTGGGGTGGGATATCTGGTCGGCATGGACGGGTTGGATCGAAGGGTCTGTTTCCATGCTGGACATCTCTGTGACTCTATGATTTTGTCTGGCAGCTCAACGTTTGTCTATCTATTCCCCAGGGTGGAGGAAGTCCCAAACTAGAGGGGTTTAGGCTGAGAGGGAAAAGGGTTAAAAGGGACCGAACGGGGGAACTTTTTCACGCAGAGCGTGGCATGTGTTTGGAATAAGCTGCCAGAGGCAGTGGTCGAGGCTGGTAGAATTACAACATTTAAAAGGCATCTGGATGGAGGTATGAATAGGAAGGGCTGAGAGAGATATGGGCCAAATGCTGGCAAATGGATCACGAGGTTAATTTAGGAAATGTTGTCGGCGTGAACTGAAAGGTTTGTTTCTGTTCTCTGCAACTCTATGACTGTATTTCTACGTATTCTGAACCAATTTCACAAGACTAGGAATAGGCCATTCCAAGTTTGCCGGCTGTCCTCAATTGTGGCCTAACTGCGCAGATTTCAATGCAAGTTTCAGAAAGATGTCTGCAGCTTTTTTTAAACATTTGAATGTGCTTTCAGACATTACTGATGTTTCTGAATACATCATTTTAGCTGTTCTCAATGTTAAAGGTCAGCCATTTCTCACGCTTCCCTTCCACACCCCCACCCCAGGTCGCCATCGCCATCCATTCTCTCTCTATCATTAGAAGAGTTTGATACAGCGATCAAAGAGGGCTCGAGGCACGAGAAAGGACGGGGGGGGGGGGTACTCAGAGAGACATCTGACCAGGGGCACAGAAACTGGGGGAAGAGGAAAAGAGAAAATGGGTAGGAGAGCAGAGCATCGGGGGTAGAGAATGCATGGGGGTACACAGGGTGGGAGCAGACAGAGAGAATGTGGTGAAGAGGATTGGGGAGGAGAGAGAGAATGCGGAGTTACAAAGTGTGAAGTGAAAGAAATTGGTTGCAGAGTGTGGGGAGAGAGAATGGACGGGGCAGTGGGTGGGGAGAGAAAGGACGGGGGCCTGTGGTGGGGAGAGAATGGACGGGCCAGTGGGTGGGGATAGAATGGCCGGGGGCCTGTGGTGGGGAGAGAATGGGCTTGGCAGTCGGTGGGGAGAGATGGATGGGGTCAATGGGTGGGGAGAGATTGTACGGGGAGCAGTGGGTGGGGAGAGAATGGACGGGGCAAAGGTTGGGGTGAGAATGGACTGGGTAGAGGGTGGAGAAAGAGAGCAATATGAATGGCAGGAGAAGGTGGGGGAGAGAAGGAATGGATGGGGGCAGCGTGTGGGAGGTGAGAGAAAATGAGTGTAAGGGAAGGGACTGGATTGGGGAAGGCAGAGGGTGGAGCGATAAAGGGAATGGATGGGGACAGAGGGTGGATGAGGGACTGGACAGAGGGCAGAGGGTGAAGAGATAGAATGGACGGGGTGGGGAGAGTGGCATGTGTGGGAGAGAGAGAGAAGGGACCGCTAGGTTAGGGTAGAGGGAGAGAATGGACAGGGGATGCTATGGGTGGCGGTGAGGGAATGGACATGGGACGCTATGGGGATGATTGGATGGGGAGGTGAGAATGCACTCCCAGCATCCCCTTCTCTGAACATGTGCAGTGCAGACTTTTCTGAATGACACGAGAGACGAGTCTGGAACACTGTGTGAGTGCAGTCACCCTCACATCCTGGCATCAGCAAACCACTGCTTTTCTGTTTTAAAAACTAAACAAAGATGTGGGCTATATACTAAGGATGGCGAGATGTGGCTGGGAAACTGAACAGAGGGTCAGCATTTTCAGGAGAGGGGAGCTGGGCAAAGGCAGGAGGATGGAAGGATGAATTTGGGTTGGAATACATTGAAAGGTTTAGGAATTGAGAGACAGAGATTTCGGGTAGAAGAATGAGAACGCTGTTCTGTGCAAACCAAAATTCTCTCATCCTATTTTCTGCCCTGCACTGACAGCAGTGATCTGTTTTCTCAAGTTATTAGCAGAGGGGGATTTGCTTTTCAGGCATGGACAAGAAAATTAGTCAGAGCCAGAATATCAGCAGTGTTTGAATCCAGGAGGGGAATTGTTTGTCTGCAGGAAATGATTTCAAATATCAACATGCATTGAGAATCCCCGTGAATACACGCAGCCTGCGTGGGAGTACTCAAGGGTTCGAATTGCGGAGAGAACTTTAATTTTTCAGCGAAATGTGGACCAGTGTTCTCGCTTTAGACGAGCCCTTCATTGGATCGTTGAATCTGCCGAATAACAACGACCCCTGCCCCGTGGAAACTCTGTGGAAGCAAATTGAATTCCTCAAACTGATTGCAGTGTCACCAGGATTGGGGAGAAGCCAATCGATTGCCGAGAGCTGGAGAGGGGATTCCTCGCAGCGCCAGGGACCTGGGTTCAATCCCACCCTCACAGTGACTGTGTGGATTTTGCACTTTCCTACCCTTCCCCCACCCCTTGTCCGCGTCGGTTTCGTCTGGGTGCTCGGGTTTTCTCCCATGTTCCAAAGATGTGCAGCTCGAGTGGATTGGGAGTTCTAAATTCAGGGATTAGCTGTGGGGTTATCGGGTGGGTCGGGGGGTGGGGGTATGTTCTTCGGAGGGTCAGTGTAAACTTGGTGGGCCAAACGGCCTGTTTCCACAGTGAATCCCCCAACGTGTCTGCAGCCTGGCTTCCAGCTCCATCTCTCGGTGCCGAAGGTCCTCCAGTATGTGTATTCCTTCGTTTCCAGCACCCAGAACGTCCCACCTTCTGCAAATCGAAAAACAAGTCCCACCCTGCCCTCTCCAATGTGTGTTGTGTAACTGCTTAATCATTTCTAGTGGCCCAGCAAAGGCTGATAGCCAAGTTCGGAAACCAGGAGGATGGCCTCAATCGCGACCTTGGGTTCATGTCACATGACAGGTATCCCCTCTTCACTGTTACGCTCTCTCTCTCTCACTCTCTCACTCTCACACACACTATTACATACTCACACGCTCGTGCAGAGCCTTTCCGATAGACATGCTCTCTCTCAGACACACACTAATACGCCCCCACTCACACCCGCCCATACATCTTCGCACATGATTACACTCCATCACACACACACTTCACCCAGCCTGCACACGCACATTCACACTCTCTCTCTCATGCATGCACTCACACATTTGGGGTGAATTTGCATTTGCAGGTTTATATATTTGGAAATAGAACCAGTCTGGCTCAAGATTGGGATACAGACAGACTCTCACCTCACAGCTTTCAAGCGTTATTTGATGTGAGGTGTTACCTCCTTTTATAAAACATCAAGTTTCCTGGAGAATGTGACTTAAAAGAAGTTCTGGAATGTACATATTAATGAACCGAAATCTGCAGCCCATTTTAAAAGATGAAAGATTTAACAGCAATCTAGGATTCTTCAATACGTCACTTATGTTGAATGACACTATAATGTTTTTGCGATATATTCTGTGTCTTATGATCCTACTCCACAGCTACCTGAAGAAGGAGCAGCACTTCGAAACCTAGTGCTTTTAAATAAACCTGTTAGAATATACCCTGGTGTTTGTGAGATTTTAAAACTTTGTTTCCAGTGAATACAGCCCACACCTCCCACTGTTGCCAGTAAACTTTGCAAGTCCAATGAAACAATGTACCTGAAGTCCTGAAAAAATATACAATTTGTAACAATATTAGCTACTCATTCACTGGTCCTTCTGAGACATGACATTAGTGCTGGAGGCTGAAAGAAATGAGCAGCTTTAAATCAAAAATCTGTTGGACCTCACAGAGTCTAAGCCGGGTGGTAAGTTCAGGTAACCTTTACTACGACCCTATTTTGTTACAGCTTCAGATTTCCCCAGGAAAAAGGCATACAAAAAGTAGTTTTTAAAGAAAACACCTCCAGCTCAAAATGCACCCACTCCCCCACCCCACTTTCTTTGTTGGTCAGCTGAGTTGTCCGTTTGTAACTGGATCCCTGGTACAGCCGGGTAAAACATGCAGCTGGGATGACTGAGTGAACCCTTTCCCGCAACGGCAGTTTCCTTCACTAAAAAGGACATGAGTGAATCAGATGGTGTTTTTTCCCCCTAAAAGTGGTTTCATCCTGAGATTATGAAGTCCAGATTACTGGCCGAACTCCAACTCTGCATTCTACCACAGTGGGATTCGAACCTGGGACGCCCCAGTGCTGGGTTAATCGTAACACTTCGCCATCGCTCCTTCAATCCCCTTGCGCTGGCACGTGAACTCGATGGTGCCTCCGCACGTGGGAGGAGCAGGTGAAGCCCTTTTGGAACTTACAGCAGGTGAATGGCCTCCCTCCAGTGTGGACCCACTGGTGGGTCAGCAGTGCAGCTGACTGAGTGAACTCTCCCCTGCACATGGGGCACGTGAATGGCTTCTCTCTGACTGAACCCCTTCCTGCACACTGAGCAGGTGAACGGCCTCACCCCGTTGTGAATGCGTCTGTGGGTTTCCAGCACTGATGGGGAAGGGAATCCGTTCCCACAGTCCCCACATTTCCACGGTTTCCCCATTGGGTGGAGCTTTCCTTGTGTTGCTCTGGGTTTGAAATTACAAACAGACCGGCGACATCGTCTTTCCCACCGGGAGGGGTGTGATTTTAATTCCCCAATCTGAGTAAATGGTTTGAAGCACTTTTCACAGTCAGCGCACTGAATCTCCCTCACTCAGTATCTCAGTATTCTCCCTGCCACACCAGTGTCGAAAGTCTCTCAAGCAGACAAAAGCAAACATTTCTTCAGGACCATGGGGGCAATGGATGACGTATCTGACTCCACCTACTTGTTTCAACTGCAGCTCACAGCTTCTTCACACAACCCAATTAATCTTTTTCATTGTCAAGAAACCGGCGTATGGGTACAATTCCTCATCTGCAGGAGTGAGAATCTTTTCACTGTCTCGCGTCAGTAAATGTCCCTGAGAACATCACAGTCAGGTCACAGCGCTGTCAGAGGAGGGGAAGCTGAAATAGCCCCACACGCTGCTCATGGGCACATTTCACTTTCCCCAACTGACCGCCGCAACCACTGCGGCTCCTGGGAGTGGAAAGGGAACAAACACCAAAACCCAGTCTCAGCTTTGTAAATCTTCAGGATATAAGAAATAAGTTCATCCCTTCGGATCTTCCATCCTGGGCAGACAGCGATGATTTTAAATGGCTGTCCAAACAGTGTCGATTCGTTTTGGCTGAAATTATCTTCCTTATCTCATCCCAGCATTTCTTGCCACAGAGAACTGTGCGGCAGAGTTCATGTATATATTTCCTTGTATGGTATTTGGTAAATTACATTCGTTTTCTGTTTTTTTGTATCGGGTATTTCAGGTTCATTTGCCGCTTTTTAAGTGTGTTGGTAGGTTTGTGGGCTACCATGAAGCTGAGAGGGTTGAGTTGTCTGGACATCATTTCCCAGATGTCTTGAATGTAAAGTAATGTGGCTCGGGTTTCTGCAGACGTTGTGTCTGCTTGTGTCAGTTTGTTGATGTGAAATTGGCACACTGGGCTTATTGGGTCGGAAAAAGTGAGGACTGCAGATGCTGGAAACCAGAGTTTAGATCAGAATGGTGCTGGAAAAGCACGGCAGGTTAGACAGCTTCCGAGGAGCAGGAAAATCGACGTTTCGGGCAAAAGCCCTTCATCAAGAATAGAGGCAGGACCCCTCCAGGGCGGAGCGATAAATTGGGGGTGGGGTGTGCTGGGCCGAAGGTAGCAAAAAGTACAATAGGTGAATGGGGGTGGGGATGGAGGTGACAGATCAGAGAGGAGGGTGGAGCGGATAGGTGGGGAGGGAGATTGGCAGGTAGGCGAGGTCATGAGAACAGCGCTGGGCTGGAAGTTTGGAACTGAGGTAAGGTGGGGGAGGGGAAATGAGGAAACCATTGAAGTCCACATTGATGGCCTGGGGTTGAATTTACCCCAAGCGGAAGATGAGACGTTCATCCTCCAGGCATCGAGTGGGGAGGGAGCGGCGATGGAGGAGGCCCAGGACCTGCATGTCCTCGGCAGGGTGGGAGGGGGCTTGAAATGTTGGGCCATAGGGCGATGGGGTTGATTGGTGCCGGTGTCCTGGAGATGATCCCTCAAGCGCTGTGACTTGACTCTGAGAGGAGTCTCCAGTCTCCCCAATGTAGAGGAGACCGCATCAGGAGCAATGGATATAAGAAATGACATTGTTGGATACACAGGTGAAAGCCTTCGACCGACCACGGCCCGGATTCGATTTCCGGGCAGGGAAGAAATTTTTAGTAGAGCTACCATGCTGTGTTTGCAACTCCCTGGTGGTCTAGTGGTTAGGACTCGGCACTCTCACCGCCGCGGCCCGGGTTCGATTCCCGGTCAAGGAAACCGTTTCCGCGGGTTTATCGGCTACCCAATCATCTTAAATACTCTGTGCAGTTTTTCATTAATCTTCGTAGTTCCTGGGTGCAGCAGTGTGTCGTGGCTCGTTGAAATAGTGTCCTGCTTCAGATTTGTTTGCCTGTGTAGTGGTGATTGCTTCTGTAGTTAAGTTCTTGGTTCGCATGCATTGTTTTCCGGTAGACGCTGTTTTGAATTTACCATTGACTGTTCGCTCTACTGTGACATCTAGAAATGGCACTTTGTTTTTGTTCTCCTCTTTTGTGAATTTTATGCCAGTAAGGAGATTGTTGATAGTGTTGTCGGTTTCTTCGAATTTGGTTCAGTTTTTGATGACAAAAGTGTCATCGCTGTAGCGGACCCAAAGTTTGGTTTGGATCGTTGGAAGGGCTGTTTGTTCGAGTCTCTGCATTAATGCTTTTGCTTGGAATCCTGTTGCTGGTGGTTTCATGGGTATTTCGTTGATTTGTTTTAGGGCTTGTTATTGGATGGTAAGGCTTGTTATGAAAAGGATGGTAAGGCACAGTTCCACGAGCTTGACAATGCTATCTTAGCTGATGAAGTTGATGCTGTTTGGTGTTTGTGTCTTTGGTTCTTCGAGTATTGTCTTCAGTTTTCTTTGGCCACGTTGATGTTAATGGATGTGAATAGGGCTGTTCTGTCAAAGGACAACATTATTACATCCTCTTCTATCTTAGTGTCTTTGCTGTTCAGGAATTCTTGGATGGAGTAATTGGAATGGAGTGAATCTTCGACTAGGTGTTTTAGCCTTCAGTCGAGGCGTTTGACTGGTCTGTATATTGGTGTTCCAAATAGTGAGACTATGGTCTAAGGGTGGCTCCTGGTTTGAAGGGGAGGAGAACAACAACAGAGTGCCATTCCTTGATGTCACAATAGTGCGAACAGTCAATGGGGAACTTCAAACTGGCATCTACAGAAAAACAACAGGCCCAAACCAAATACTTAACCACAGAAGCAATCATCCCAACACCCACAAACGAAGCTGCCTCAGGACATTATTTCAACGATTCACTACACACTGCAGCACAGAGAAACTACGAAGAGCACAAGAGAAATGCGTATATAGTATATTTAAGGAGAACGGGTCCCCAATAAACCTCCTCCGCCGATTTCTCATTGATACTTTCAAGGTGACTCTCAAAAATTCGATTTGACCCTCCATTCTTTCCTGTTTGTTTTTGTGGGTTTTGAATGCTTTCGCAATCCTCTGACTGAGTATTAGAGTTGGGAGGTTATGTTGTGGCTGTACAAGACATTGGTTAGACCACTTTTGGAATATTGTGTACAATTCTAGTCTCCCTCCTATCAGAAGGATATTGTGAAATTTGAAAGTGTTCTGAAGCACCAATGGGTGCACAGAGATGAAGAGACCCTTCTGCTGCCCTGAGTGTGGGAAGGCCTTCAGTGATTCCCCTGCCCTGCTGACGCACCAGTTGGTCCACACCGGGGAAGGCTGTTCTCCAGCCCCAAGTGCGAGATGGCCTTCAGCAGTTCTTCCCACCTGCTGAGACACCATTGGGTCCATATTGAGGAGAAGCCGTTCTTCTGCCCCGAGTGCAGGAAGGGCTTTGCTCTTTCTTCCGACCTGCTGGCCCATTGGTGGGTTCACATGGGGGAGAGGTCGTTCAGTTGCCTAAGTGCAGGAAGTCCTTCATCAATTCCTCAGCCCTGCGGATGCACCAGTCCGTCCACACCGGGGAGATGCCATTCTCCAGCCCGAGTGTGGGAAGTGCTTTACCCGCTCCTCCACACTGCTGAAGCGCCAGCTGGTCCACAGGGGGGGGATGGGGGGCGGAGGGTGGAGGCTATTCTGCTGCCCTGAATGCGGGAAGTCCTTCAGCAATTCCTCCGCCCTGCTGAAGCACCAGTTTATCCAAACACTGGGGAGAGGCCCTTCAGCTGGCCCGAGTGTGGGAAGAGGTTCATGTTTTCCTGCAACTTGCAGAAGCACCAGCGGGGGCACCAGCGCTCCCAGCAATCAGATCCCACCAGTGACGCTGCCTTTAGTCATCCCCCAGGACTGAACCTTCTGCCAGTTCTGACAGTGGGTGCAGTGGGAGAGTAGGTGGGCTGTTTTTGTTTTCTGCTGGACTGCAATTGCCTCCCCCACCCCCCACAACAACAACCTCATGGTGGCTCACGGTTAGCACTGCTGCCTCATGGCACCAGGAACCCAGGAATACTTCTACACTTGGGGGTCTGGGTGCAATTTATGGAGGGTAGGAAAATGGATCTGAGTAGGTTACCCTTCGGAGAATCAGTGCAGATGTGTTGGGCTGAAGGACCTGTTTCCACTCTGGAGGAGTTCAACCATCATATGAGCTTTGTTTTCATTGGAAGCTGCTGCTCATTGAGCCAGGGACTGCACATTGCCAAATGAAATGATCCAGAGAAACCTAAGACCGCAAGACCATCGGAGCAGAAGTTAGGCCATTCGGCCCATCGAGTCTACTCAGCCATTCGTTAGTGACAAAAGTAGTGCAGATGAGATTAGCTACAGTGTGGAAACAGGCCATTTGTCCCAACAAGTCCACACCGACCCTCCGAAGTGTATCCCATCCAGACCCATTTTCCTCTGACTAATGAACCTAACTCTATGGGCAATTAAGCATGAACAATCCACATGACCTGAACATCTTTGGACTATGGAAGAAAACAGGACCACCCAGTGAAAGCCCACGCAGACACTGGGAGAATATGAAAACTCCTCACAGACAGCCACCCAAGGCTGGAATCAAACCTGGGCCCCTGGCGCTGTAAGGCTGCAGTGGTAAACACTGAGCCACGACATGTTGCAACCCGAAGTAGGCAAGGAGGAGCCTGGGAGAATACAGCAAGCCAGGCAGCACCAGGATGTGGAGTAGTCAGCGTTTTGGGTATTAACCCTTCTTCAGGACTGAAACGATGACTTCTCTGTGAGAAACGATTTACGGGAATGTTGCTGGGGGTTGGAGGGTTTGAGCTACAGGGAGAGGCTGAATAGGCTGGAGCTGTTTTCACTGGACCATCAGAGGCAAAGGAGTGACCTAATAGAGGTTACAAAATCATGAGGGGCATAGACAGGTTAATAGACAAGGTCTTTTCCCTGGGATGGGGGAGTCCAGAACTCGAGGGCATAGGTTTAGGGTGAGAGGCGAAATATATTAAAGGGACAACTTCTTCATGCAGAGGGTGGTACTTATATGAAATGAGCTGCCACAGGATATGGGTCAGGTGTTGTCAAATGGGACTAGATTAGTTTATGATATCAGGTCAGCATGGACAAGTTGGACCAAAGGGTCTGTTTCCATGCTGTATGTGCCTCAGACTACTGGTCCTGATGTAAGTTTCAAATAGAGTCCAAGTAACTTTGAATAGTTCAATCTTGTTGAGCTCACCTCCTGAAAAGTTTCAAATGAATCCCTGTTTAAACATGCTGAGTTGGACAAAGTATCCCATCAAGTTCAACACAAACCCAGAGGTGAAGAAGTCAGAAGTCAGAACACCAAGGGGACCAAAACTGATCACAATATTCCAGGTGCGGCCTCATCAACATCCTGTATAACTACAACATAACTTGCCAACATCTATACTCAATTCCTGAAATGATGAAGGCCAATGTGCTGAAACCTTTCTTCACTGCCTTGTGTACCGATATAATCAGAGATATAGGACCAACTTTAAACTGTTCCACGATCCAGCTGCTAGGAGCAGAGTGACTAATAAGGAAGGCAAAAGGGAGATTGGCCTTTAAATGGAGAATAAAAGTAGGGAGGTTATAGTGGAGGTTTTGATTGAAAGGGCAGTGAAGATTCAACCAGCTGGCAGTGGATCTGAATCACATGTAGATCAGACCAGGTTCGGACAGCAGGAAACCAGATAAGTTTTTACAACAAACCACAACGATTTCATCATTAGACTCTTAATTCCAGATTTATATTGAATTCAGATTCCACCATCTGCCGTGGCAGGTTGTGAATCCAAGTCCCCGGAACATTACCTGGGTGAATAGTCTGGTGACAATAAAGTCGGCCATCACCTCCCCTGAACACATTGGCTTATTGTGTTCAGAGGTAACAGAGGAGCAAGAGGTTTCAGCAGCTGCTAAGTTGTTGATATTACACAAGGGAACATCAGCACTCTCAGTAATGGCACACACTGAAGTCAGTGTCCTGTATCAGAGGTAAGGCCTCGGGAACCAGAAGAATTAGGAACAGGAATATGCTGTTCAGCCCCTTGAGCCTGCTTCTCCATTCAGTAGGATTCTGGGTGATCTGGCATTCCCCACGTTCACTTTCCTGCCCTTTTCCTGCAACTGTTCATCCTCCGACTCTTCACGAATCTATCGATCCTCGTTTTAAAGTGACATGAAGGCTGTCAACAGAGTTACTGGGGTGGGGGTGGGGGGTGGAGGGGGGAGGGACGGGGGCTCAGGTCGAACTTGGGGATTAAAACAATGGCTTCACACTTCACAATATTTAACTTAGGGAATGTCTATGGTTATCCAATGCTGGAAATTGGGCAGGCATTCAGATGAAATTATTGGTAAATTATGAATGACAGAGGAGTCTGGAGAGAAGTTGTGTTCAGGCACAGTTGGATATCATTAGTATAGATGTCAAAACCAGCAGCTACGGTTAAACAAATCAGAACGGAAGACGCTAAAAGCAGACCCTCCCAGAGGATAGAGTGATGCTGGAGAGGGTCAGTACTGTCATGAACTCTGATCAAGGCTGTCTGTAGGTCGACGAGGGAATGCTTAGCCCTGTCACCGTTACAAAGGATGTCAAACATGACCTTAATAAGAATTGTTTCAGGGGTCGAAACCAGACTCGAGGGCTTTAAACACAGAACTCTGGCAAAGATGGGAATGGCTAATTCAACAATGATACATCCAAACCAACACTTCCATTGGTGCGATAATAATAGAAGTGTTTTGGTTTTTATTTCGAAGATTTTCAGCAACACTTAGTAAGAAGCAACAAAATTAACACAAGAAATACTGCAATTGTTACAATGTGCCTGCTCCCAATAGGGGGCCATCTGGTGTTCAATTAACTGTCTACAAGGGGCAATATTGGAAAGGAATTACCCAGTTCATAGCTATAAGAGGGGAGACACAGACTGCTTGATACAAACATATAATGGGCGGGAGTAGGCCACTCGGCACTTCGAGCCTGCTGCAACATTCAACAATATCATGGCTGATCTGAATTCAACCTCAACTCTACATTCCAACACATCACCGACAATCTTTCATCCACTTGGTTATCAAGAACCTGTCTACCGCTGCCTTAAAGATTTTGAATCCACTGCCTTTTTAAGAAGACACATAAGCTCAGAAAGAAAAGAAATCATCCTCATTTTTGTCTTCTACATTTAAAATATGACCCTATAGTTTCAGATATTAAGATCGGGACACAAGCTGCATTCAAATAATACCTGTGGTACAGTTAACTATGTCAAAGTGCTTCACATGAACATAATGAGAATTCCTTTAAAAATCACAAGACCGGAGCACAGATTAAGGCAGGTGACCAAAGAGTTGGTCAAAGGGAGAAGTTTAGGGCAATCTTTTAAACAGGTTCAATTTCCCAAACATCAGAAGACAAAGACGTGAACAACAAACACAAAATAGCAAAGAATGGGAAACAACAGTGTAGTCATAATGTCACAGGATGAGTAATCCAGGGAACATGAGTTCAAATCCCACCACAGCAATAGGTAAGATGTGAATAATTCAAATCATAAATGGGGAACACAAAGTAAGTCTCAGTATGGTATCGATGGCACTGACGTCAATTGTCCTAAAAACCCATGTTCACCAATGTCCTTTCATGGAAACTGCCATCCTTGCATGGTCTGACTTACATGTGACTCCAGACCCACAGCAATGTGGTTGACTCTTAAACTGCCCTCTGAATTGGCACAAGACACTTTGCACTTAGGGAAGGATAACAAAAATCAACCTTGTGAAAGTGTCATAACAGAAATTTCTGGAGAAACTCAGCCAGTCTGGCAACATTGGTGGAGAGAGAGAGAAAGAAACAAAGACAATATCCTGGCTTGAGTCCAGAACAGTTGTGAAGAAGAGTCACAGCACTTGAAATGCTAACTCTGTTTCTCTCTCCACATGTGCTGCCAGTCCTATTGAGTTTCTCCAGCATTTGGCGCATTTTTGTGTTTCAGATCTCCATCATCTGCAGTTCTTCATTACACTGACTTAGGGAAGCTCAAATCCCATAAAAGGGTAGAGCAGAAGGGCTGGAATAACTCAGCAAGTCTGGCACCAGTTATGGAGATAAAAACAGTTCGTACTTCGGGTCATTGAATGATCTTACATCAGGGACAAACTTTTGGGGAAGCTGCAAGAGTAAAAGGTACTGGTGTAACTTCAACATCTGGGAGAACTCTCCCAGCCATGGAAGTCAGGCTGACTCAGCATTCTGGTCCTGCTCATTACCTGTTAAATTCTCCATTTGTTTTTCTACATGGTTGACACATTCCTATATTTTAAAATGAAATTACAAACAGACAAGAATTTTCCATGTAAGTAATCATACATTAGAGGGTTTGGAACGTGAATGTAAACGTTTAAACAGAAAGTATTCATGCATGGGGTGTGGGCATCGCTGGCAATGCCAGCATTTATACCCATCCTTAACCACCCTGTGGTTGGTTGGAAAAGTGCATGAAGGTGTCTGAGATTGTCTTGATCAGTACAGCAATCTCAACGATGGGTGTGCTCAGCTAAAAGTACCCTCCACTCCCACAGCCAAGTCTGTATTCACTTCAATTTTGGATGCCATCTAAACCTCCCAGGACAAGGACAGCATGGGATTACAATCAGAATAAAGCTTCCTCTACTCTTCAATTGCAAGTGAAGCTCCCTCAACACTGTCCCCAACAAACACTGCCAAGACAGAAACAACATTGCGTTAGATACAGAGTAAAACCTCCTCTACACTTCCCCATTCATACAGTCCCAGGAGAAGGACAGCAAAGGGTTAAATAAACAGTAGAGCTTCTTCCATTCTGACTGACACTTAGTCCGTTCTACACCAATCCTCAAGGAAAACTCAGAACTGAGACGATTATCTGGTACTGAATTCACACATCCTAATGGGAATGACAGCAACAGAAAATCATGTCGTGAAACACAGATAAAACACACACAATGTACAACAAAACTAGACTGTTATTGGGATCAAAAACATAGTCCCTGCAATAATCCGAATGTGAGTTGAACAAATTTCACACTTGAACAATATTCTCTGGGAATGCAATGTCCACCTCACTGCTGTCTATTCAGTTCCTCTGCTCTCGTTCAGGGCTGAGTTGCGGCTGACCACATTGTGGCGTGGGGGTCAAGAGGTTGGACAGTTAAGGTCAACTTGGATTGAGGGCATCCTTTGTCATGCCAGTGAGGTGGAGGGTCGCTCATTTACTCAACTTATAATCGGGGACAAGGGGATGTCAGGCTGGGCTTGTATCAGTTTGAGTTTAGAAGAAACAGATGATCCGATGTAGCTGTATAACATCTGGAGAGGACTTAATGTAAATGTAATGTCAACTCAATTCTAGACAGAGACTAGTCTCTCATTTAAGGTAGGCGAGTTTTGTTTTTCTCACAAGTGTTCTCGAGTCTTTGAAATTCACTTCTTTAGAGAGCAGCATGTGGTGGTGGCACGGTGGTGAGCACTGCTGCCTCATGGCATCAGTGACCTGGGTTTGATCCCACCCTCGGGCCGACTGTCTGTGTGGAGTTTGCACATTCTCCCCTTGTGTCTGCGTTCCTATGGTGCTCTGGCCTCCTCCCACGGTCCAAAGGACGTGCAGTTGAGGGTAGATTTACCATGGGAGATGCAGGGTTACAGGGATAGGGTAACGAACTAGGTCTGGGTGGGACGGTCAGTCAATGTTGACTCGATGGGCTGAATGGCCTACTTGCACGCAATTGGCCTATATCAATCAATCGTATGCACTTGCTTTATGGTTACCGACATCAAATTACATTAGTGGTATTGGTTATTTCATCTCTTACGTTATCGTATTCAAACAACAACAGCATCTAGAAACTAGCTCCATTACAATATCCAATATCTGCAGAGTACCTTTTCTTTTTGTCACGAACATTATCTTGAACTCTGACGTGTGACCTCTTCATTGCTGTCAAAGTTCCTTATTCGTCCCAACGTTGTCATGGTTTTACATTGTCGAATGTCTTCCTGCCTTTTGCAGTTAAGACCCTATATTCTGCCCTTGTCAACATTTTCCCTTACAATTCTCTACTAAGGATTTCATGAAATACTTCAGAGTGTGGTGAGACTATGGTACTCACTACCATAGTGTATAGTTGGGGTGGAAGACACTACAACTAAGGGTAAGCAACCCAATACAAATGAATGTCACTGTCACCAGATTCACAATACAGTGAAATTAAAACATGCAATGTCCCTCAATTTCTCAACTGTTCTGAACCAGACTTGATGAAGAACAGATCTTGCACATCAACGTTATAATTTAAACAAAACCAACAATTATAAATATGGCAAATTTTCTTGGGCAAAGTTAAAGAAGATAATCTAATTAATAGCAATTATATAAACCCTTTGATCAAGTTCCCCATCATCTCAGAGACTGAAACTTAAGCGGTAAATTAAGAAAGAATTATTTTTAAACTTACCAATTCAAGCAAACAGTTTCCAACAATGGATTGCCAAGCCTTTGTGCAATCCTTGGAGTATGACTGTTTCACAGACACCTAACTGTAAATCTAATTTAAAAGTCACTGCTGAATGTGAATAGACACCCCAAAATATTCAGCTATTTCTTACACGCTGGGACTCATTCCCAGAAATAGCCAACAATTCTTCAACTGGACAGTAGAATCTAGAGAGAACAGCTCCTGGGCTCAACAAGCAGCAACACCCGATGGAAGCAGTTGCCGGCGGGGCAGGGCGGGGCAAGGGCATAAAACAAAAAAGCTCACTGACTCTCCCACTTCACACACACTGTCAGAATACACAGGGGCTCAGTACTGGGAATGACCCACAGCAGTTTCATCAAGAGAACCACACTTGATGAACAGATCTTGCACACCAGAATTATAATTTAAACAAAAACAGACAATTACGAATACCGCAAATTTACTCGGGCAAACTTAAACAAGATAATCCAGTTAATAGCAATGATTTAATCCCTTTGATCAAGTCCTCCACCATCTCATAGACAGTAACTTAAGGGGTAAATTAAGGGAGAGAATTTTTAAAATTATCAATTCAAGCAAACAGTTTCCAACAATGGATTGCCAAGCCGTTGGGCAATCCTTCGATGATGAGTTGTTCACAGACACATAACCGTAAATTTAATTTCTAAGTCATTGCTGAATGGGAATGGACACCCTGAAGTATTCAGCTATTTCTTACAGACTGGGGCTCGTTCCCAGACAGAGTCAAGAATTATTTAACTGGACAAGAAAAAAACTAAAGAGAACAGCTCCTCGTCTCAACCAGCAGCAGCGCCCGCTGGAAGCAAAGTTGCAAGGGTAGGGGAGCACGACGGCATAAAACAAAAAAATCCGACCGGCTCTCCCATTATAAGCACTGTCAGAATGTGCAGGGGTTCAGTCCTCGCAGTGACCCACAGCAGTTACCCCAGCAGAATCAGATTGTTGGGAGCACTGGTGTGCCCGCTGGGGCTTCTGCAAGGTGCAGAATGATGAGAACCTCCACTTCCACTCGGGGCAGGTGAACGGCCTCTCCCCGGTATGGCCCCACCTGTGCCTCAGCAGGTGGGAGGAATTGCTGAAGGCCTTCCCGCACTCTGGGCAGGGGAAGGGCCTCTCGCCTGTGTGGACCCCCTGGTGCCTCTGCAGTACAGGTCTTCCCGCACTCAGAGCAGGAGGACAGTCTCACCCCGGTGTGACTGCGCCCATGAGTCTCCAGGTCAGATGGGAAACGGAAGCCTTTCCCACAGTCGCCACATTTTCATGGTTTCTCCACGGGACGGGATTCCTTGGGTTTCTCCATGACCGAAGCTTCAGCTGCACACAAACGCGTGTACAGAACCTCCCTGCCGTGAATTCCTCTTCCCAGTCTGTATAACTTTTACTGGCTCCACAATCAGAGTGCTGCAACAGTAGGGTCTCTCTTCCAGTCTCACTGATGCTGAAAACGTACTGAAAGAGGAACCAAAAAGCTTGGTTCCTTCTCACAGAATCATAGTCGAAAATTGTTATCGTCCCGATGGATTCAGTGACTGCCAGACATTGACGTGAAATTGAGGATTGCAAATGTTGGAGAGTCAGAGTCAAAGCACAGCAGATCAGGCAGCAACTGAGGAGCAGCAGATTCAATATTTCAGGCAAAGCTCTTCATCTATTGATATTGAAACGTCCGTCTTCAGATCTTCAAATAATCTGTAAAAAGAGATTACAAAAGTCATTACTGTCAGTCCAGGTTAGAAATTCCAAACAAGCAATTCTACTTTCTGCAGAACATTCTTTTCTTTCCCCACAAAATTGAAAGCACCATCCCAACCCCTCTCACCCCTCTATTCTCACTCCGCTCAAACTAATTTTCCCGACGGTACTGATTCAGGATCTTACTGAGACCGAAAAGTGAAAACATCACGATAGACACCTCTGAATTTTGGATACCTCCACCTGAGAGTTAGTATCTTTCACGACATCGAGGAGTGAGTAAGTCTGATTTTGGGAACCAAACAAAGTGGCAATTCAGGATGAACCTTCAATGCAACCTCTTGAGAAACAACCAGACACGAAATGGTTAACATCTGGGGAGTTGGAAGTGGGGAGATGGAGGAAATGAGATATCGAGGCATTGTCACCGACAACGGACAGAAACTGAACATACAGACATGGCAAACATTACAGGCAAGCCAGAGTCATAGAGTATCACAGCACAGGAACAGGTCCTTCAGTCCAACTCATCCATACCGACCAGATAGCCTAAATTAATCTCGTTTCATTTACCAGCACTTGGCCCATAACCCCCTGAACTCTTCCTATTCATATACTCATCCAGATGCCTTTTAAATGTTATAATTGGACCTACATCCACCACTTCCACCGGCAGATCATTCCTTACACTTGCCTCCCTCACCCCAAGCATATTATCCTCCTGTTCTGGACTTCTCCCATCCCAGGGAAATGACCTTGTCCATTTATCCTATCCATGCCTCTCATGATTCTATAAACGTCTGTAAGATCACCTCTCAGCCTCTGGTATACCGGGGAAAACAGCTGAAGCAATGCGTTTACTTTTAGCTTCACACTCACTGAACTTTACTCCCGTGTAAAACATTGTTTCCCTCCCCCACACTGTCCATGGGAAAAACCATGAGTGCTGAGACTCTGGAGTTGGGGGAATGCCACGTAGAATTCCTGCAATGTGGAAACACGCCATTCAGGCCAACAAGTCCACACCGACCATCCAAAGCGTAACCTATGTGGACACTTTCCCTTATCCCATTCCACTACACTTCCTGCATACTATGGGCCCATTTAGTTTGACCACTTCTCCCGAAACTGCACATCATTAGATTTTGGGAGGAAACCAGAGCACCCGGAGGAAACCCAGCAGACACGGCAGGGAGAATGTGCAAACTCCACACAGACAGTCGCCCCAAGGCTGGAATCGAAAGCGGATCCCTGGCACTGTAAGGCAGCAGTGAGAACCACTGATCCATCGTGCTGCCCATGTGTGTGGAAAGAAGTGGGGGCTGGGAACTTTGTTAATTGTACCGCACAGTGGATTGTTGAGTAAGGTTAAATCTCACGGGATCCAGGGAGAGCTAACCAACTGGGTACAAAATTTAGAAGCGCGTTGTTGGAGATGCTGGAATCCTTCCTGAAAACAACAAATGCTGGAGATCACAGTGGGCCAGACAGCGCTGTGCTACTCTATGCCTGGATAGTGTGGACGTGGAGATGATGTTTCCACGAGGAGAAGGGTTGAGGATGCCAAGTCATTGAGGACATTTAAGACAGAGATAGGTTCTTGATTAGTAAGGGTCAAGGGTTATGAGGAGAGGGCAGCAGAATGGGATAGAGAAACATATCAGCCATGATCGACTGGTGGAGCAGACTCGATGGGCCAAATGGCCTCATCCTGCTCCTTTGTATTATGGTCTTAAAGCTGGGCAGATGATTTAAGGGGTTCTCACAAACTATTTCAGAATCCTGAAGAGGGGTTGTTGGACTCGAAACGTTAACTCTGCTTTCTCTCCACAGACGCTTCCAGTCCTGCTGAGTTTTTCCAGTGTTTTCAGTTTTTGTTTCAGATTTCCAGCATCCGCAGTTCTTCATCTTATTTATCAAATTCATTTCTTGCCCTTCCCAAGTGTGTGGAACTTCATCTCCCTGATCTACAAACTGTTCACTTACCCGAGAAATGACCACTACCTCCTTATCAAAGTAGATCCCTTTGTTGCAAAATGATTGCTCAATTCTGTGACCAAAATTATTGCATTCGTAATTACTTACACCAGGGACTCACAATATCTCAGGCCAGAACACAGCTAGATTGTTTCAGACAGTACATTTATGTGATTTGATACAATTCCCTATTCCCGACTTTACCTGCGTGTTGCAGGGAATGGAGGGTTTGAGTTAAGAAGAAGCTGGGACATTTTTCCAATGGAGCCGAGGAAGTTGACAGTTAACCTTATTGAGATTTTTAAAATCAGAAGGGGTATAGATAAGGTGTCATTCCCAGGAGGCTCAGAATATTTTATTGCTCCAGAAGGTGTAAAAGGGGGTCAAAGCTTCAACAGAAATCGAGCAGAGCTGAGAACAGACAACATTCAACTCTGTGGGATCAGGGAGATCAGAGGACAGAGAAATCAGGACCTGAAATCCGAGCTGACACCAGACTACCATGTTATCAGTGCTTTGATTAGCAGTGCCCACCCTCTACCTTTACTGAGCCTCTCACTCGACTTGAATGCCACGTATCCCCTCTATATTCCGGATCCAATCCTTGTCATTCTGAAGCCATATCTCTGTAAGGAGTCTCAGATCATAATTATTCTCTACAATGTGTGCAGTCAATTAATTCGCTTTTGTTACAATGCAGCACACATTCACATACTGAGCTTTTAGTCTTATTTTTTGTGATGGTTAGAATCCAGGTTTGATCGCTAGTACATTTATTCTCCTTGTCCCTTTCTCTCATTCTCTGGTGTTTGGTTTCCACATCACTACATTGCTCACTGGCCTTGATTTGGATTGGCTGTGCGAAATTGCCCAGTGTCCAGGGATGTGCAGGTTAGGTGGGTTGGCCATGGGAAACGCAGGGTTATCGTTTCAAAGTAATAGAAGGTGTAGGCCATTTGGCCCATCGACCCTGCTCCACCATTCATTAAAATCATCGCGGATCAATCAATCGTCTCAGCTCCTCCTAATTGCATTATCCCAACTTCCCTTAATTCCCTTACCACGCAGAAAACCCATCCAACAGTGTCTTAATGAAGCTGCCTCTACTGCTTCCTTGAGCACAGAATTCCATTAATTGACCATTAACCACAAAGGTCCTGCCTTGAGTTGCCTCATCAAAATGCAACAGCTCATATTTGTCTACATTAAACTCCATCCACTACTCCTTGGCTCATCGGCTCATCTGATCAATTATAATTTATATTAAACTTTCTTTCCTGCCTTATTCCCTAAAAGCTGAAAATCTCCATCCCAAACTCTCGCCCTCCATTCTCACTTTGTTGAATCTAATCACGGATGTCCTCATCCTGAAGGGTTTGGTTCATGCTGATTAACAGGCCCACATTCAAGGGGGATCTAACTGAAACGTACAGAACATTGAACGGCCTGGACAGAGTGGACATTGGGAAGATGTTTTCATTGGGAGGAGAGACTAATACCCATGGGCATAGCCTCAGCATAAAGGGAGAATGGAGATTAGGAGCAATTTCTTTTGCCAGAGAGTGGTGAATCTATGGAATTCATTGTCACAGAAAACTGTGGAGGCCAGGTCACTGAGTATGTTGAACATTGTGATAGAGATGTAAAGCACAGAAACAGACTGTTTGGTCCAACTTGTCCATGCCGACCAACTATCCCAACCCAATCTAGTCCCACCTGACAGCACACGGCCCCATATCCCTCCAAACCATTCCTATTCATACAACTACCCAAATGCATTTTAAATGTTGCAATCGTACTAGCCTTCACCACTTCCTATGGCAGATCATTCAATAAACGTACCATCCTCTGCGTGAAAAAGTTGCCCCTTCGGTCTCTTTTGTACCTTTCCCCTCTAACACGAAACCCATGCCCTCTCGGTCTGGACTCACCCACCCCAGGAAAAGACTTTGTCTATTAATCCTATCCATGCCCCTCCTGATTTTATACATGTACAGTTACAACGTTTAAAAGACATTTGGATAAGTACATGAATACGAAAGTTTCGAAGGTTTATGGGCCAAACACTGGTAGGTGGGCCGAGTTTAGTTTGAGAACATACTCAGCACGGACGAGTTGGATGAAGGGTCTGTTCAGTGCTGTCTGACTCTGTGACTGACCTGTACTGGTCTTAAAACCATTTTCTTACCTCCACCGATAAGCATCCACTTCTTTGTTGTTCAAAACTCAGATGCACTTATCCTTGAGTATGTTCAATGACCCCACTTCTGAACTCAATTCCTCTTCGTAATATACCACTTGCCTTGCTCATTGCCTGCTGCATCTGCCCGACAACTGGCATTGACTGGTGTGGAGGGACTCTGAGACCCCTTACTACATCCATACATCATTCCTGATGAAGGGCTTGTGCCCGAAACGTTCCCTGTCCTGCTCCTCAGATGCTGCCTGACCTGTTGTGCTTTAACAGTGCCACATTTTTCGACTTTCACCTCCAGTCCTCACTTTCTCCACATTCCAATATGTCACCATTTCAACAATGCACTGTTTTTTTTTAAACAGCAAAGGCTCTAACTTCACATTGCGGCACTGCACTTGCCATGTGTTTGCCAATTGAGACACAGACCTGGACCAACTTCGGGAAGAGGCAAAACACTGAGTTCTGAACAAAAACCGTAGCACACTCAAAACGTCGGCTCTGTTTCCCTTTCCACAGATGCAGCTCGACCCGTTGGCTTTCTGCAGTATTCGCTGTGTTTGTTCGACACAAATGCTGCTTTCCATTAAAGAACTGCAATCCCTGTCCTCTGGTAACTGACCCTAGTCAGTGGCAATAGGTTCTTCTGATCATTAAGGTAAAAACAATGACTGCAGATGCTGAAAACCAAATACTGGATGAGTGGTGCTGGAAGAGCACAGCAGTTCAGGCAGCATCCAACGAGCAGCGAAATCGACGTTTCGGGCAAAAGCCCTTCATCAGGAAGAAAGGCAGTGAGCCTGAAGCATGGAGAGATAAGCTAGAGGAGGGTGGGGGTGGGGAGAGAGTAGCATAGAGTGCAATGGGTGAGTGGGGGAGGAGATGAAGGTGATAGGTCAAGGAGGAGAGGGTGGAGTGGATAGGTGTAAAAGAAGATAGGCAGGTCGGACAAGTCAAGGAGACAGTAACTGAGCTGAAAGTTTGAAACTAGGCAAATGTGGCTGTGGTACCGAGTTTGTTTCACAACATGGTTGAAGAGCTTCAGAGCAGAGGAAATGACCTGGGAGTTGCAGTGGGAGAGGGACTCCCTGAGATTCTTGTCGAGAGAGGAGGAAAACTTCTTCAAGGCAGGCATCCTTGCAAGAGGATTCGCAGTAGGGTTAAAAACAACAAGGTAAAAACAATGACTGCAGCTGCTGAAAACCAAAGACTGGATTAGTGGTGCTGGAAGAGCACAGCAGTTCAGGCAGCATCCAACGAGCAGCGAAAACACCACGTCTTCTCCCAGCATTGACAAAAACCCCTGGAAATCTCCAGTTAACCTTCTTTGCTCCAACGAGAACATTCCCAAACTTGGGAATGTCTCCACAAAATGGAAATTGCTCATCCCTGGACATGATGCATGTGTGACAATGGGGAAGAGGTTTTGGCAAAATATTGTCAGTTAGCAGGTGGAAAAATGTTCAGGAAGTAAAACACAAATCCCAGTCTCCAGCTTTGTGAATCTTTAGAAACTCTTTGGGAAGTGGAATTAGAGGAGAATGAAGAATGAACTGTCCGACTGAGCAGAGACAGTCCAGACACCGTCCCCTTGTTTAAGAGGCTGATTGACTCTGATATTCTCGGGAGATGAACTGACCCGAGACATTGAAAAAATTCTCTGCACATCAGGAATTCAAACCCATTCTCGGCTTGGGGCCAGTGAGAAAATTCGGGAAGAGGCAAAACACTGAAAGGCTCGGAGGGCGATGGCCCCGGTGTAGGAGAGCTCGTTCCTCGTGACATGGATGTGCCTGCAGATGGTGGGATCAGACTGTCCCATGTCTCCATAATGAATGTCCAAGGCTTTATTATGGAAAAGTAAAACTGATAGAAGACAATGGTAATTTTGGGCGGGGCGGGTTGAATTATGAATTGAATAGTAGGTTCCTCAAAGACACTTTGGCGGCAGTGTGGGGACCTGTCTCTGTGGCGCAATTGGTCCGCGCGTTTGGCTGTTAACCGAAAGGTTGGTGGTTCGAGACCACCCAGGGACGGAGTGTCTCTTGTTCCCGCTCCTACCGCTTTCTTGGCTCCGGAGATGCACGTTTTTAATGGTTTCAGGAAAATGTTTCCCAAACGGAAATCTTTTCCACTGAGGCAGCACAAAGGGGTTTCTGAAATTATTGAATTTCTAACGTAAAGGACTGCGGATGCTGAGAATCCGAGACAGAAAGAGAAACTGCTGGAAAAACTCAGCAGGTTTGGCTGTACTTGGATGAGGAAAAAAACGAGTTCTGAAATGTTGTCTCTGATTCTCTTTCCACAGATGCTGCCTGACCTGCTGAGTTGCTCCAGCAATTTCTGTTTTTAACTGAACGTCCATTTCATCTTTCGGGATGAAACACCCAGACTCGCCATTTGCAGATATTTAACCCTTTCGAAACCTGTGAAGTGATTGGATTCAAACAAACTCAGCAATGATTTACTCTTTCGCAGCTCCACAGGCAGAGAGACCTGGGAAATGCAGCTGTCAGTGTGGTTCTGTTTTGGTGGGCCGATTGGTGAATGCGATGGACATGAAATCCATTGCGGTTCCCCCACGCAGGTGTGAACCCTGCCGACTACAGTTGAGAAACGACATCAAAAGAAAAGGGAGATTGCTCCACGGTTTTTTTTTAAATGCAATCAGTGGACGGGTTGAAATATTTCAATCACATTGGGACTGGTCGGGAATCTGTAGCCCACTCCCTGTCAGGATGGAACAAGCAGATACCCACAGAGCTGCCATTGAGGCGATGAGCCAAGAGTTTGGAAATGAGACTAGAATAGTGTGGGGCGTGAAGTCCTGATCGATGTTAAGCAGGCACCTGAGGACAAAGGTGTTTCATTTGCCAGTGAAAGATACTGCTTCACAAAGTTGGGACTATGGAAGGGAAGCAGTGACGGTGATTATCTTTGGTTGTTCACTTTGTGAATGAACCCATTGCTGCGCATGTCCGTATTAACGTCAGAACTCTGCAGCATGGTGGCGTTAGATACGCACAGGGCCGGGGCGCAATGGATGATGCATCTGACTCCAGCGACCTGTTTGAAATGCAGCTCAAAGTTTCTTCACACACCCCAATTAATCTTCTCATTGTCCTGAAGCCGGCATACGGTTAGAATTCCCGATCTGCGGGAATGAGAAACCTTTCACTGTCTCGCGTCAGTAAATGTCCCTGAGAACATCAGAGTCAAGTCACAGCGCTGTCAGAGGAGGGGAAGCTGAAATAGCCCCACACGCTGCTCACGGGCACATTTCACTTTCCCCAACTCACCGCCCCAACCACTGCGGCTCTTGGGAGTGGAAAGGGAACAAACACCAAAACCCAGTCTCAGCTTTGTAAGTCTTCAGGAAATAAGAAAACTGTTCATCCCTTCGGGTCTTCCATCCTGGGCAGACAGCGTTGATTTTAAATGGCTGTCCAGTCTGTGCCGATTCGTTTTGGCTGAAAAAAATTTTCCTTATCTCATCCCAGCATTTCTTGCCACAGAGACCTGTGTGGCAGAGTTCATGTATATATTTCCTTGTATGGTATTGTGTAAATAACATTCGTTTGCTGGTTGTTTGTATCGGGTATTTCAGGTTCATTAGACGCTGTTTAAGTGTGTTGGTAGGTTTGTGGGCGACCATGATGCTGAGAGGGTTGAGTTGTCTGGACATCATTTCCCAGATGTCTTTAATGTAAAGTAATGTGCTAGGGTTTCTGTAGACGTTGTGTCTACTTGTGTCAGTTTGTTGATGTGAAATCGGCACACTGGGTTTATTGGGTAGGCAAAAGTGAGGACTGTAGATGCTGGAAACCAGAGTTTAGATCAGAGTGGTGAGGGAAAAGCACAGCAGGTCAGACAGCTTCCGAGGAGCAGGGAAATCGACGTTTCGGGCAAAAGCCGTTCATCAGGAATAGAGGCAGGACGCTTCCAGGGTGGAGAGATAAATTGGGGGGTGCTGGGCCGAAAGTAGCAAAGAGTACAATAGGTGAATGGGGATGGGGACGGAGGTGACAGGTCAGAGAGGAGGGTAGAGCGGATAGGTGGGAAGGGAGATTGACAGGTCCTGAGGACAGCGCTCAGCTGGAAGGTTGGAACCGAGGTAAGGTGGGGGGAGGGGAAATAAGGAAACTGGTGCAGTCCATAGTGATGTCCTGGGGTTGAATGTATCCGAAGCAGAAGTTGGGGCGTTCTTCCTCCAGGCATCGGGTGGGGAGCGAGCGGCGATGGAGGATGCCCAGGTCCTGCATGTCCCTGGCAGAGTGGGAGGGGAGGTTGAAATGTTGGGCCACAGGACAATGGGGTTGATTATTGCGGGTGTCCTGGAGATGTTCCCTCAAACGCTGTGACTTGACTCTGCGAGGAGGCTCCAGTCTCCCCAATGTAGAGGAGACCACATCGGGAGCAATGGATACAAGGAATGACATTGGTGTTAGCCTTCTAGCTTCCGTGACCCAGGTTCGATTTCCGGGCAGGAAACCAATTTTCAGTCGAGCTGTCACGCTCCGTCCATATCTCCCTGGTGCTCTAGTGGTTAGGATTCAGCGCTTTCACAGCTGCGGCCCGGGTTTAATTGCCGGTCAGGGAAGCAATTTTCAGTGTGCTTTTTGGCTACCCATTCTCCTTAAATGCGCTGTACAGTTACTTATTGGTCTTCGTAGTTACTGGCTGCTGCAGTGTGTCGTGGCTCGTTGAAATAGTGTCCTCGTTCAGATTTGTTTGTACGTGTAGGGATGATTACTTCTGTCGCTAAGTACTTGGTTCGGGTGTGTTGTTTTCCTGCAGAGGCTGTTTTGAATTTACCATTGACTGTTCGCTCTACTGTGACATCCAGAAATGGCAATTTGTTGTTGTTCTCCTCTTTTGTGAATTTTATGCTAGTAAGGAGATTGTTGATGGTGTTGTAGGTTTCCTCTAATTTGTTTCATTTTTTGATGACAGAAGTGTTTCATGGGTATTTCATTGATTTGTTTGTCGGGCTTGTTACTGAATATGAAGTGGGTGGTAACCACGAGTTTGACAGTGTTATCTTTGCTGATGAAGTTGGTGCTGTGTTTGTGTCTTTGGTTCTTCGAGTAGTGGCTTCAGTTTTCTTTGGCCATGTTGATGTTAATGGATGTGAACAGGGCTGTTATGTCAAAGGACAACATTATTCCATCCTCTTCTATCTTCGTGTCTTTGGTGTTCAGGAATTCTTGGATGGAGTAAATGGAGTGGCATGAATCTTCGACTTGGTGTTTTAGTCCTCAGTGGAGGCCTTTGACTAGTCTGTATATTGGTGTTCCAAGTAGTGAGACTATGGCCTGAGGGGGGCTCCTAGTTTGAAAAAGAGGAGAACAACAATAAACTGCCATTCTTAGATGTAACAGTAGAGCGAACAGTCAATGGGGAACTTCAAACTAGCATCTACAGAAAAAACAACACACACAAACCAAGTACTTAACCACAGAAGCAATCATCCCACCACCCACAAACGAAGCTGCATCAGGACATTATTTCAACGAGCCACTACACACTGCAGCACAGAGAAACTACGAAGAGCACAAGAGGAATACGTATATCGTGTTTTTAAGGAGAACGCGTCCCCAATGAACCCATTCTGCCGATTTCTCGGTGATGCTTCCAAGCTCACGCTCAAAAATTTGGTTTGTCTCTACATTCTTTTCTGTTTATTTTTGTTGTGTTTTGAAAACTTTCTCAATCCTCTAACTGAGTATTGGAGTTGGGAAGTTATATTGTGGCTGTACAGGACATTGGTTAAACCACTTTTGGAATATTGTGTGCAATTCTGGTCTCCCTCATCTCAGAAGGATATTGCGAAATTTGAAAGGGGTCTGAAGCACAAATGGGCCCACAGAGGGGAAGAGGCTCTTCTGTTTCCCTGAGTGTGGGAATGCCTTCAGTGATTCCTCTGCCCTGCTGACGCACCAGTTGGTCCACACCGGGGAAGGCTGTTCTCCGGCCCCAAGTGCGAGATGGCCTTCAGCAGTTCTTCCCACCTGCTGAGACACAAGTTGGTCCACACTGAGAGGCCGTTCTTCTGCCCCAACTGCAGGAGGGGCATTGCTCTTCCCTCCGACCTGCTGGCCCATTGGTGTGTCCGCATGGGGGAGAGGTCGTTCAGTTGCCCTATGTGCAGGAAGGCCTTCAGCAATTCCTCTTCCCTGCTGAGGCACCAGTCCATCCACACCGGGGAGAAGCCGTTCTCCTGCCCTGAATGTGGGAATGTCTTTACCCGCTCCTCCACACTGCTGAATCACCAGCTGGACCGCACGGGGGTGTTGGGGGGGGAGGTCAGTGGCGGAGGGGGGGGGGGGGGAGGCCATTCTGGTGCCCTAATTGCGGGAAGGCCTACAGCAATTCCACCGCCCTACTGAAACACCAATGTGCCCATACCGGGGAGATGCCCTCCAGCTGGCCCGAGTGTGGGAAGAGGTTCATGTTTTCTTACAATTTGCGGAAGCACCAGTGGGGGCACCAGCTCTCCCAGCAATCAGATCCTACCAGTGATGATGCCTTCAGTCACCTCCCAGGACTGAACCTCCTGCCAGTGGGTGCAGTGGGAGAGTAGGTGGGCTGTTTTTGATTTCTGCTGGACTGCAATTGCCTCCCCTACACCCCACAACCACAACCCCATGGTGGCTCAGGGTTAGCACTGCTTCCTCATGGCACCAGGAACGCAGGAATAATTCCACACTTGGGGCTCTGTGTGCAATTTATGGAGGGTAGGAAAATGGATCTGAGTGGGTTAGTCTTCGGAAGATCAGTGCAGATGTGTTCGGCTGAAGGACCTGTTTCCACATTGTGGGAGTTCTATGATTCTATGAGCATTGCCTTCAGTGGACATTGCTGCTCATTGAGCTCGAGACTGCACATTGCCAATGAAATGATCCAGAGAACCCTAAGACCGCGAGACCATCGGAGCAGAAGTTAGTCCATTTGGCCTACTCTGCCATTCATTAGTAACAAAAGTATTGGATGAGATTAGCTACACTGCGGAAACAGGCCATTCGTCCCAACAAGTCCACACCGACCCCCCGAAGAGTAAACCATCCAGACCCATTTCCCTCTGACTAATGTACCTAACTCTATGGGCAATTAAGCATGGCCAATCCACATGACCTGCACATCTTTGGTTCATGGAAGGAAAAAGGACCACCCAGAGAAAACTCACTCAGACATTGGGAGAAAGTGCAAATTCCTTACAGACAGCCACCCAAGGCTGGAATCAAACCTGGGTCCCAGGCGCTGTGAGGCTGCAGTGGTAACTACTGAGCCACTACATATTGCAACCCGAAGTCGGCAAGTAGGAGGTTGGGAGAATGCAGCAAGCCAGGCAGCACCAGGATGTGGAGTAGTCAGCATTTTGGGTCTTAACCCTTCTTCATGATTGAAACGTTGACTTCTCCATGAGAAACGATTTACAGGAATGTTGCTGGGGGTTGGAGGGTTTGAGCTACAGGAAGAGGCTGAATAGCGTGGGGCTGTTTTCACTGGAGCATCGGAGGCAGAGAAGGGACCTAATAGCGGTTATAAAATCATGAGGGGCATGGACAGTGTAATAGAAAATGTACTTTCCTTGGGGTGGGGGAGTCCAGAACTGGAGGGCATAAGTTTAGGGTAAGAGGCGAAATGTATTAAAGGGACAACTTCTTCAATCAGAGTGTGGTACATATATGAAATGAGCTGCCAGAGTATATCGGTCAGGTGCTGTCAAATGAGAGTAGATAAATCTGTCAAATGGGAGTAGATTAATATAGGATATCAGGTCAGCATGGACAAGTTGGACCGAAGGGTCTGTTTCCATGCTGTACGTGTCTCTGACTACTGGTCCTGATGTAAGTTTAAAATAGAGTCTAAGTAACTTTGAATAGTTCAATCTTGTTGAGCTCATCTCCTGAAAAGTTTCAGATGAATCCCTCTGAGCGATCCTGTTTAAGCATGCTGAGTGGGACAAAATATCCCATCAAGGTCAACACAAACCCAGAGTTGAAGAAGTCAGAAGTCAGAACACCAAGGGGACCAAAACTGATCACTGGTGCAGCCTCATCAACGTCCTGTATAACTACAACATAACTTGCCAACACCTTTACTCAATTCCCTAATTGATGAAGGCCAGTGTGCTGAAACCTTTCTTCACTGCCTTGTGTACCGATGTAATCAGAGATATAGGACCTACTTTAAACTGATCCACGATCCAGCTGCTGGGAGCACAGAAGTAGAGTAGTGCTGCATGAGTGTGCTGGGTAGATAACCCAGAGGTCGATGGGTACATACCATGTCATGCTATTACTCAATGTCTCTGTAAGCTGCTTTCATATACAAAGATTCTCTGTTCTGTGTCTTGCCTTTGCATCTGCTTCCCAAAGCTTCTTCAGTGGAGGAGCGGCCGCTGGAGCCCAGGAGTTCACCAACCCTCCCGGAGCTGGAGGAAGGTCTAAGCTCCAAGAAGCGGGGGGGGGGGAGTGGGGGGTGGGGTAAGGCTGGAGGTTGGATTTGCTCAAGGCTTGTATCTATTAACTTATTAAATGGTACCTACTGTATGGGGCTATGGCTTACATTAAAACCGGAGGATCATATCAGAGTGTTTATATTTAGCAGTGGTGGTTGGTAAAATGCACTCTCTGGAGGAGCACTTTCAATGATGCTGCATTTCTTGCCCTCTGCCCTTCCCCCATTTCTTATCTCCCATCTTGATTTTATATTTTTTTGGGCAAATTTAATTTCATATTAATCAGACTTGGTATTTATTCACTGTGTTCTATTAATTTGTTTGTTCGAATATTGTAAGCCAAAATTAATGCTGTAATTTCATTTCTGATGTCAGAGTTTGACATTGAATGTGCAGGTGTGAATACCAGTAAGTCGTGAAAATAAATCAAGAACTTGTGGTTTTGAACAAAAAGAGCAGTTCACAAAAAGAGCATATTCATGGCATCGTCTCATTTGCGTGTAATGATTCAAATCTGACCAACAAACCGTTTCATGCAGTCACCCAATTGAATAAAAAAATTCTTTAATTTAATTAAAGAAAATAACTCTGGCAGGCTAGGATTTATGCAATCTATTTATAAGATTATGTCCATTGCTCGCAATATGGTCACATCCACATTGGGGAAACTGGACACCAACGAGCGGAACATTTCAGGGAACAACTCTTGGACTCGAAATCGAAAAGACAACTCCCCCTCCCATTCCACCAAGGACATGGAAGTCCTGGGCCTCCTCCACTGCCAAATTCTTGCTCCCCGACACTTGTAGGAAATACCTCAATTACTTTTTTCGGACCTTCCAACCACATGGTATCAATGCAGATTTCATCAGTTTCCTTATTTCCTCTCCCACACCTTGTCCCAGATCCAACCTTCCAATTCGACACCAACCTCTTGACCTATCATACCTGTCCACCTTGCTTCTCACCTATTTGCTCCATCCTCATCTCTGACCTATCACCATCAATCCCTACCTCCATCTACCTATTGCATTCCCAGCTGCCTTCCCTCCAGCCCCAATTCCTTCCCATTTATCTCTCAGCCCCCTTGGGCCACCTTTTATTCATGATGAAGAGCTTATGCTCTAAACCAAGACTGTGATGAAGCAACATCCTCAACAAATAGGAAATAGCTCCCAAGTCAGATTTCATTCCCTCTTCTGTTTCCCAGTTCTTTCAGAAATAAGGAATGTCTTTTTCTTCCACGAGAAAGTGGTCTTCCACTTTGTGCTGTCTGAAGTGTTATGCCACACCATTACTTCAGCCACCTTTTAAGAATCCTTTCAACCTGTTTTTCTAACAATTGTGGAGGTGACCAAAAGCAAACATTTCACTCCTCCTCAATGCCCCATTTTTCCTCCTAAGGGCCATTTTGTCATGTTGTCTATGTTACAAGCAGCCAAGTGCACTTGGTTTCTGAATTGAAATTTGGTCATTGAAGTGAATAGGATTGATATTTATCGATGGCTTGAACTAACTGTAATTATCCACCAATACGATATCTTTTGTTCCACCAAAACTGGAAACAATGATCTGTCTTTATATTGCAGTCGGATGTCGAAAATCGCAGCGATCTTCACGTTATTATAGTTTACTGAGGCCATAACAGCATTGCGTGGCAGTTTGATGTGACTAAAACCTGGATGGCAATCTCTAGATTATGTTGTAAAAATATCAGTATAATGTTATTCACACCGCGCGGTCACCAACTGAACGAACCGGCTATGTTTAAATCCCGTGATGAACAGTCTGTGTTTTACTTCTCACATTGCGGGGAGCTGAGCATTTACCCAAACAATGGGCACACCACCGCCCCGACACAGTGTTTACAAATCAAACTGATCGAAAGTTTCCACAAAGAAGATTAGACACGACCAATATACGGAAAGAACGAACTCCTTCCTTGATTTGAAGTGTAAGAAGTTGACTGTAGTGAGCCTGACGTGATTTGAACACGTAACCTTCTGATCTGGAGTCAGACGCGCTACCGTTGCGCCACAAGCTCACGAACGGTTGGTACCCTCTATTCATGCTTAAGGGAAGTGATCGCACTACAATGATTTTACGTTCATGTCTGTTGTGTTTCTCCCCCTTCTCTTCCAAGGGTTGGGCTTGTCTTTCGACTTGCAGAAGTTGAGATGCTCTGGATGCTGTGATCCACGGCAAACACAGGCTGGAGGACCTTCAGCTGAGAAAGATGCAGCTGGAAGCCGGGCTGCAGACACGTTGGGGGGAAAAGGGGAAAGTTAACTGGACACTTTGTTCTGGGAGATGGTCATTCCTCTACAGACAAAGCCTTCTGACTGGGTCAGTGGACAAGGTCAAGTGGGTGTCAGCACAGGTCAGACAGATAAAGGGGATCTGAGAGAGGTCTGCACGAGTGAGGAGCTAACTGGCTGCGTGGTGGGATTAAGAACAATGTTGGGGAGGGGCAGTGGTGGTCAGGGAGAGAATAGTGGCAGGGATTGTCACCATTCTCTGCAGTTGGCAGCAGAAGACCAGATTGCATCAGTGTCTGCCTGGCGCCAGGATTTGGGAACCGGTGTGCTCAGGGCTGGAGAAATGGAAAAGGGAAGTTGCAGCAGGCGTGGTCTAACAATGTCAGGAGGAGAGAGCCTCTGCTGAAGGTTCATGAGAATTCAGAAGTGACAAAGACAAGACAGAACTCCAAAGCTCTGGGTGGCATGGTAGCTCAGTGGTTAGCACCACTGCCTCACAGTACTACGGACTTCGGTTCAATTCCACTCTCATACAGCTCTCTGTGTGGACTTTGGCATGTTCTCACCTTTGTATCTGCGTGGGTGAAATCTGGGTGCTCCAGTTTCCTCCGATAGTCTAACCATCTGAAGTTTAGGGTGGATTGGCCATGCTGAAGTGTCCAGGGATCTGCAACCTAGGGTGGGTTAACTATGGGGAAAGTGGGTGGTTGGAAGGTCAGTCTGAAATTTATGGGCCGAATGGCCCGTAGGGATTATATGAATCTACCGTCTTAGCCATGTGTCTATTGAGAAACGATTGCCCCCAAGTCTGCTGTTAATGGAGTGGGTTCCAGTTCATGGGTAAGGTGGGATTTGTGCTGTCACTTCCCCATCCCACTGTCCCCATGCATTCTCTCTCAACTCACAGTCTGCACTCACCAAATATCTCTGCCCAGCCATTCTCTCTCTCTCTCCCCCTCATTTTCTGCCCCCACCCTCTGTCCCCAAGTCTTTCTCCTCCCCTTCACTCTCTGTCCCCTGTCCCATTTTCTCTCTCTCTCCCCCTACCCTTTGCTCCCCTATCCATTCTCTCTGTCTCTCTTCTACCCCAGCCTCTGCGCCCCTGTCCATTCCCTCCCCCCCCCCCCCCCCCATCCTTTCTCCTATCTCGAGCCCTCTTTGATTGCTGTATCAAGCCCTTCTCGGGAAAGAGAGACAATGGATGGTGATGAATCAACCTGGAAGACAGGGGTGCACAAGAAATGGCTGATTTTAAAATTGAGAACAGCTGAAATGATATATTCAGAAACATTGTTAATGTCTAAAAGCATAAAGCTGCAGACATGTTGCTGAAACTTGCATTGAATTAGGCGGGTAAAGTCATACAGCACAGAAACAGACTCTGCAGTCCAGCTCACCCATGCTGACTGGATACCCTAAATTAATCTCGTGACCCATTTGCCAGTATTTGACCCATATCTCTCTCAACCCTTCCAATACATATACCCAACCAGATGCCTTTTAAATTTTATAATGGTACCAGCTCCCATCACTTCCTCTGGCAGCCTATTCCACACATGCACCACCCTCTGTATGAAAAAAAATACAAATCTATGCCTTCCTCACTCCCTAGTTTTATCTGTACTGATACCTTCGGGGATCATAAGACCATAAGACCATAAGACATAGGAGTGGAAGTAACGCCATTCGGCCCATCGAGTCCACTCCGCCATTCAATCATGGCGATGCGCATTTCAGCTCCACTTACCAGCGTTCTCCCCGTAGCCCTTAATTCCTCTAGACAACAAGAATCTATCAATGTCGGCCTTGAAGACATTTAGCGTCCCGGCTTCCACTGCACTCCGTGGCAATGAATTCCACAGGCCCACCACTCTCTGGCTGAAGAAATGTCTCCACATTTCTGTTCTGAATTGACCCCCTCTAATTCTAAGGCTGAGTCCACGGGTCGTAGTCTCCTCGCCTAACGGAAACAATTTCCTAGCATCCACCTTTTCTAAGCCATGTATTATTTTGTACGTCTCTATTAAGTCTCCCCTTAATCTTCTAAACTCCAACGAATACAATCCCAGTATCCTCAGGCGTTCCTCATATGCTAGACCTGTCATTCCAGGGATCATCCGTGTGAATCTCCGCTGGACACGTTCCAGTGCCAGTATGTCCTTCCTGAGGTGTGAGGACCAAAACTGGACACAGTACTCCAAATGGGGCCTAACCAGAGCTTTATAAAGTCTTAGTAGTACATCTCTGCTTTTATATTCCAACCCTCTTGAGATAAGAGACAACATTGCATTCGCTTTCTTCATCACAGACTCAACCTGCATGTTTACCTTTAGAGAATCCTCGACTAGCACTCCCAGATCCCTTTGTGCTTTGGCTTTATTAATTTTCTTACCCCATTTAGAAAGTAACCCATGCTTTTATTCTTTTTGCCAAAGTGCAAGACCTCGCACTTGCTCACGTTAAATTCCATCAGCCATTTCCTGGACCACTCTCCCAACCTGTCTAGATCCTTCTGTAGCCTCCCCACTTCCTCAGTACTACCTGCCTGTCCACCTAACTTCGTATCATCGGCAAACTTTGCTAGAATACCCCCGGTTCCCTCATCCAAATCATTAATATATAATGCGAACAGCTGTGGCCCCAGCACCGAATCCTGCGGGACACCGCTCGTCACCGGCTGCCATTCTGAAAAAGAACCTTTTATCCCAACTCTCTGCCTTCTGTTAGACAGCCAATCCTCAATCCACCCCAGCAGCTCACCTCGAACACCATGGGCCCTCACCTTGCTCAGCAGCCTCCCGTGTGGCACCTTATCAAAGGCCTTTTGAAAGTCTAGATAGACCACATCCACTGGGTTTCCCTGGTCTAACCTACTTGTCACCTCTTCAAAAAATTCCAACAGGTTTGTCAGGCATGACCTCCCTTTACTAAATCCATGTTGACTTGTTCTAATCCCACCCTGCTCTTCCAAGAATTTAGAAACCTCATCCTTAATGATGGATTCTAGAATTTTACCAACAACCGAGGTTAAGCTGATTGGCCTATAATTTTCCATCTTTTGCCTTGATCCTTTCTTGAACAAGGGGGTTACAACAGCCATCTTCCAATCATCCGGGACCTTTCCTGACTCCAGTGACTCTTGAAAGATCTCAACCAATGCCTCTGCTATTTCCTCAGCCACCTCTCTCTAGGGTGTAACCCATCGGGGCCAGGAGATTTATCAATTTTAAGACTTTTTAAGTTTTCTAGCACTATCTCTTTCGTAATGGCAACCATACTCAACTCAGCCCCGTGACACCCTTTAATTTTTGGGATATTACTCATGTCTTCCACTGTGAAAACTGACGCAAAGTACTTGTTAAGTTCTCCTGCTATTTCCTTATCTCCCATCACTAGGCTTCCTGCATCAGTTTGAAGTGGCCCAATGTCTACTTTTGCCTGTCGTTTGTTTCTTATGTACTGAAAGAAACTTTTACTATTATTTCTAATATTACTGGCTAGCCTACCTTCATATTTGATCCTCTCATTTCTTATTACACTCTTTGTTATCCTCTGTTTGCTTTTGTATCCTTCCCAATCTTCTGATTTCCCACTGTTCTTAGCCACTTTACAGGATCTCTCTTTTTGTTTAATACATTTCCTGACTTCCTTTGTCAGCCAAGGTTGTCTAATCCCTCCCCGGTTAATCTTTCTTTTCTTGGGGATGAACCTCTGTACAGTGTCCTCAATTATACCTACAAACTCCTGCCATTTTTGCTCTACTGTCTTCCCGGTTAGCCTCTCCTTCCAGTCTATTTTAGTCAGTTCCTCTCTCATGCCCTCATAATTACCTTTATTCAACTGTAACACCATTACATCCGATTTTGCCTTCTCCCTTTCAAACTCCAGACTGAACTCTACCATATTATGGTAGATCTCTGGACTTGGACAGCAAGGTTCCTTTGTTCCTCAGCACTCTGTAGGGACCTACTATTTATTGATTAATTTCCTCCATTGTTACATTTCACAGAATGCCTGGAGATTAAATTCCATCTCTCTGCCCCCATTTACCAGCTGATTGGTATCAAACTGTGGCCGGAGACCATCGTCCTCACTATCAAAACCACCACCTTTGCAGAGTTTACTCCTAAACAGAGGGGGGCAGCACTGTCTCCAGCTAAGCAGAGGGAATTGTGTGTGCGTGTTGTGGGGGCTTGGAAACTTTTCAAGCTCCCTTTCCTTCATTTTTTAATCCCACCAAATCCGTGTGGTTTGAGTTTTTATAACAGAAAACAGCACAGGGTTTAATTTTAACTTCCCACTGGCTGAAACTTTGAAGATGCCCTCCAACATCTGAGAGTAAAACACTTTAGTTCCCCTCCCCTCCCTCCATGTGTAACACAGGGTTGTGGGATTGGCAATTGTTATTATTTTGTGATCTATTCCAAATGAAATTTTATCTCTGTTCACTTGCGCCTGCGCAGTCTGTTTTTGTGCTTCCTGCGAGATCAGACTAGCAACTTTTAAATCCTTATGTTAAGCAGTAGAAGCAAACAGTAGATCAGCAATTATATTTTGAGAGTGGTAATTCTAGCCCTGGTAATCCCGTTGGGTCAACAGAGAGAGAGAGGGAGAGGATGTCACATCTAAAGTGCATACAGAAGAGTTGTTACACTTGTTCAGTCAGTTGAGTTGGTTCTGCCCTCAGATGTGATGTTGCTTTTCATGGATCATAATTAAACTACAACGGAACACATTAAATTGAAGGAATTCAATTGAAAGGGCAATTTGAGTGAATAAATGGAAAACTGCTTAAAGATTGTCTCTTGGTCTTTTAGTTCACCAATTAGAAGTTGTTGGTTTGACAACTCTCCTAATCATAGAATCCCTGCAGTGTGGGAGCAGGCCATTTGGCCCATCGAGTCAACACTGACCCTCCAAACAGCATCCCATCCAGACTCACAAAAATGTGCACCGCATGTGTGCAGAGAAGGGGATGCTGGGAGTGAGTGGGATGCTTTCATCACCACCATCTCCCTCCAAGACCCAAACATCCCCACAGCACCACCTGTCCATTCCTCCACCACCACAGTGGCTCTGGCCTTCACCCCTGCCAACCACAGTGCCACTGTCCATTCTCCCCGCCACCCACAGCATCTCCTTACATTCTACTCGCCACCCACAGTGCCCCCTGTCCATTCTCCCCGCCACCCACAGCACCCAGTCCATTCTCCCCGCCCCCCACAGCATCCCCTGACCATTCTCCTTGCCATACACAGCGCCCCTGTCCATTCTCCCCACCACACACTGCATCCCCTGTCCATTCTCCCCCACCAACCATGGCACAACCTGCCCAATTTCCCCTGTAGCACCCACAGCACCTCCATCCATTCTCCCCGGCGATTCATGGCTCTGCCCTCTCCATTCCCCCGTGCCACCTACGGCACCTTGTCCAATCCCTCGCCACCCCCGGCACACTGTCCATTCTCTCTCTCTTTCTTTCTCAAACCCCCACCCTCTGCATCCCTGTCCAGTCCCTCTTCCCATCTTCTGACTCCCCATGCATTTTCTCTCTCCCCCACACCCTCTGCTCTCCATCTCTCTGTTCCTCCACCTATTCTCTTTCTCAGCCAACGCTGCCGAGTTTCCTAGCCCACCTTGGCAGTGGCCGGGCCGGGCGGCCGTCGGCTCTGGCTATTGCAGCCCCCGACTCCTCGCAGAAGTCCGCTCGCCGACACCCCACCACGTGCACGGGTCAGTGACGCTGCCGAACCGATTGCTGGTCCCGTTTCCGCCTCTGCTTTTCCTAAGGCAAAGCTGCTGCATGCCTCGTGACACTCGGCGGGCGACATGGTGGAGGAGATCCTGCCTCCGTCGCTGCGGTGCGTGCCGACATGCATCGCCTCTTGGGCGCCCTGTTTATTTTCCCCAATAGACATATGTTTCTGCGGACCACACCAGGCTGGTGCTCCCCACAACTTCACGCCACCCTGCTACACACGCACGCCAGCGTGCAGGTGGGTGCTGCTAAGGTGGGGAGTGTCCGTGCGGTCCGGGTCGCTTTCCTCTGGCAATCAATCGCACTCGCCTTGGCTGGCGAGAGCGCGGCTGGGGTGTCGCAGAGGACCCGTGCTCTTTGTCCCCCGAAGTTCAGACTCCGGAGCCCTCCGGCGTTTGAGCGCTTGGCATTTCCCCGCACCCTACAAATTCCGTTCGTCCGGCTCGACGCCATCACCCCCGCCGGGGAGCACGGCCTGGAGTCCGTCTGTGTCGTGGCAGTGGGGCCAGTACGGCTGTCACCGGTCCCAGAATGGCTGTCGGTGGTTTACACGGTGACGTGTACCGCTTCGTCTTTGGGACAGGGAGCTGCCTCGAAATGTTGAGCCTCCTGTGGGGTCTGCCTAGGCTCTGCACGCTGGCGGTGCGGCCTGGCCATCCTCTGACTCTGGGTACGACCTCAGATCAGACGCGACAGCCTGCTGAATTTAAGCACATTACTAAGCGGTGGAAAAGAAACTAACCAGGATTCCCTTAGTAACTGCGAGTGAACAGGGAAGAGCCCAGCGCCGAATCCCCGCTCGCCTGACGGGCGAGGGAAATGTGGCTTATAGAAGCGCTTTCTCTGACGGTGCCCAGACGCCTAAGTCCTCCTGATTGAGGCTTAGCCTGAGGACGGTGTGAGGCCGGTGGCGGTGTGAGGCTCGTCGAGATTGTGGTAAACTCCATCTAAGGCTAAATAACAGCACGAGACTGATAGTCAACAAGTACCGTAAGGGAAAGTTGAAAAGAATTTTGAAGAGAGAGTTCAAGAGGGTGTGAAACCGTTAAGAGGTAAATGGGTGTGGCCGGCGCAGTCCGCCCGGAGGATTCAACTCGGTGGCTCCAGTCGGTCACATTGGGGTCTGGCGCATCTCCTCTGCTGGGACCGCTCCCCGCGTGGGCAGGGCTGTCGCCGGGCGCATTTCCTCAGCTGTTGGTGCGCCGCAACCGGCTTCGGGTCGGCTGGGAAGGCCGGTGGCTTTGGAAGGTGGCTCGCCGCTCCGTGTGGTGAGTGTTTTAGCCCCCAGGCAATATCCTTCGCCGGACCCCCGGATTCGAGGGAAGCGACCACTCCCACCCCCCTCAGGGTGTGCGTGGAACCGTGTGTGGCGAGCGGGCTCGCCATGCTCCCGGTGGGTCTGTCGACAGGGGTGTAATGTCCTCAGTTCACCCCAACCGCGTCCTGCTGCAGAGTCGGGACGAGCCACGCTGAGTTGGTGCCAGAGGGCCCTTCCTGTGGATCGCCCCAGCTGCGGTGCCCGTCGTCCTTCCATGGCAGGCGGGTGGCCTCAGCCGGTGCCTAGCAGCTGACGTAGAACTGGTGAGGACCAGGGGAATCCGACTGTTTAATTAAAACAAAGCATCGCGAAGGCCACCGGTCGGTGTTGATGCGATGTGATTTGGGCCCAATGCTCTGAACGTCAAAGTGAAGAAATTCAATGAAGCGTGGGTAAATGGCGGGAGTAACTATGACTCTCTTATCCCCTCTCTTGGGGGATGTGACGACAGTGTTTTTAAGGTTGTTGGTCTCCTACCGGTGCCGGCATCGTCACCTTTGTGATTCGTTTCTACGCATTTTGTCGATCACAAAGTAAGGTTGAACCTCCATGTGATTCCCCCTGATAATGGCCTGTATGAGAAAGCTCTGGCCGAGAAGGCGATTTTAAATTGTTTTGTGGTTGTTTTAGTCTGGTCTTATCAGTGCTTTTACCATCAACTTTATCTTTGGTCTTAACTTGATTTCACCAGTGCTATAAACCACTGGCTGTTTTTATCGTTTTCTCCATCGTTTGAGCATTACTCAGACCAGGCCAGCTAATACGACCTTCAGAAAAGATACGAGATGGCTGGTGACCATTCGGTCTGGTTGAAACCAAATTTGGCAGAGGCGATTATGGCAGATTCCAAAATTTCCAGTTGGGTGGGAGACCGGGAAAATAACCGCCCCCCCCACGGTTGCTTTTGGCGGCTCCATGCGCTAAATGTATGAGCCAAAAACGGACTAGGCAATCCATCTCGCCTCAGACTCACACGGAAGAGACCATAAGAATTATTCCAGCAAGGCTGTCCTCGGGCAGGCACGAGGGAGCTGTTAACATGGCCCAGAATAATCAGGATAGAATTCAAAGGGAAGGGCTTGTGGAGGAGGCCCCTCTACAGCCAAGTCCATTTAACAGCCGGACGATTTTTAATTCGAATTTTGAGGGGCCATTTGTTTTTAGTCGATGTGGAGATTTAGAGAGCAATGAGGAGAGGTATGAAGGAAGAATTTTTCACCCGGTAATTAAAGAAACATATAAATTAGAGTTAATAATTAAATACCCTATAAAAAATTTTAAATGTAATTCTTGTAATAATATCTACAATGCTACAGGGATGTTTAGGAAACACTTGAAAATATGCAAGGGAATTAAATCAGTGACAATTAGGTGCAGTAAATGCGATTGGGAAGGGAACTATCAGGCGGTAGCGTGCCAATATGCAAAATGTAAGATGAGTGATAATGTTAGTAGCAGTATTAATAGTACCAGTAATAGTAATGAAGGAGATGGATTAGAAAAATCATACCAGTGTGAAGGATGCCCGTTAAAATTTAAATCAGCCAGAGGGTTGGGGCAACACGAAAGACATACTCACCCCATCTTGAGAAATGAGAAAAGGAAAGAAGGGAAGACAGAGAGTAAGGATAAGATAGATAATAGAGAGGGAAACAAGAGGGGAGTATGGTCTAAGGTTGAGGTGGAAAAGTTACAACAACTATAATTAGAGTTTAGCGGCTGTAAGTCTATTAATAAAAGTATCGCAGAGAGAATCGGTTCTAAAACCGCGAAACAAATTTTGGATAAAAGGAGATTATTGAATAAGAAGAATAAAACTAGCGATAATGATAAGGGTATAGAGTTAGAAATGATCTTTAATATTAATGACAATAATGAAATTCAAGATAGCGATCTGGTGTAAGATAGGGTTTTGGAAGAAGAAAGATTGAATGAACAGAGGGACCAAGAGAACGCTATTATTAGGGATTGTCAAGATCATGATGGTAGGTTGATATCAGAATTGATAAAAATAATTGAAGATGACCTGGGTAAGAATAAAGTTGTTAGTAAGGATCAGGAGAATATTATGGGTATGATAATGGATAAATTAGGAAAGAAAAAGGATGATGGGATAGGTAAGAAGGTAACTCATGTTAAAAGAGTAAGTTTTAAGCTAAGGGATAGTGGGCAAAGAAAGAAGAAGGAAAACAAAGCTAAGAAAAGGTATAGTAAAAAGAAGGGAGAATTTAAAGAAATGCAAGTTCTATATAAAACTAAG